>NW_015114439.1:47284-58911 GCF_001443285.1 Poecilia latipinna | reverse complement strand
GCGACCCGACCCCGTATAAGCGGCAGAAAATGGATGGATGGATGGATGGATGGATGGATGGCAAAATTTCAGTTTCTACTTGTACATAATACCTGTACCCATTTTGCAGAAAAGGGAGTCTTGATTCAGAGGGCTAAATACAAAGGCATGCCATATCTCTGTCACATTAGAAAAATTATGAAAACAATATACTACTTTCTTTCTCTTCACAAACATGCACTATTCTCATAAAAAAACATCCCACAGAAATATATTAAAGTAACCAGAAAAAAAGTCTCACTGCATTGCTCTGAACATCTTTTTTTTTTTTTCCCAAGTCTGGAACAGGCAATATTTGAGCACTGTTGAAATGGGAACAAAAGATATTTATCTAAACACTTAAGGGGCCATTCTCAGAGACATGAGCTGAAAGCCCTCTTCAGCTTGTAGGATCAAGCTCATCTAATCCATGTCTGCAAAAACAGCCAAAGCAGCATCAAAGGAGGATGAACTGTTCCGCTTTTGCCTCCAGTCCTCCCCCTCTGTTTGTCCAGTCGAGTTAGATCCCACCAGAAGCCTGAGCTGAGCAGAACATACTACAAAAAAAAATTAAATCTTTTTTTTTTTTTTTTTTTTTTACATTCAGTGGAGCAATAATCTGAAAACAAAAGTCCAACCAGCAAACCTATTGCCTCCCTCAGTCTGACATGTGAGGTGAGAATCATTAGATGGGAATGGCTGACTTCAATCAGGAAAAGTGTTGGTTAAGAACGTCTCGTAATTTTTCAATTAATCTCACAGTTGGAGTAAAGATGTAAATTAGCAGACTTCTGATTTATCTAACTGGCATCATTGGATTAGTCCATGTTCATGAGTCAGCTGCCACTTACAGCACAGATGATTTTTAATTTTTAATTTTTTTTTTTTGCCCAGTCGCTCCGTTGCACAGTGATGAACAGGAGGTGTTATTTCATGCAAAGATCTATTGCTGATTATTTAACCGATTGGTTTTTTTTATCCACAATGCCTGAATGCCTCTTCAGAAGCAATGATTAGTTTGATTAGTTAATTTCCAAAAGTATTCAACTATGCTTTGAGAAATGATCCAGTTTCTGTGTAATATGCTTTCTTGTGATCATCTACGGAGGTCTTAATCAATGATTATTGAAGATTGTATTGCGGTTCTCTTTAGACTCAAAGTTTGATATTCCTGCTGTTGTTTTTGCAAATAATTCGTTAAAAAATTACAGCGCTTACCATTCTGGGTTAGTGTTGCAAGGCTTTATTTGATCACCTTAAATCTAAAGGAATTTATTACCTCAATGGTAAACTCCAGAAAATGTCACATCACTGGCTATTTTTGAATATGTTACAGGATATTTTGGATGCATATGAAATAAACGGATCACTCCTTCTCTGTGCATAAGCCTGTATTTTGCTCCAAGCTTCTACGCTGCACTACGGCTTTTTGTGGCAGGTTTTGTAAAGCTCCATGGCACAATGCAGATCTTGTGCGATAATTATGGCGACACTGTGGAATGCAGATGGATTTAATTAGAAGGAGCATTTCCATGGTGAGAGAGGAGAGCAGTCACAGCACATGTTACACTTGTCCACTCCAAAAAAAAAAAAAAAAAAAAAAAGGGGAGCCCGTCCCTTTTTTTCGTTTCACACATGTGGCTCGACAGAGTCTAGAAATGCGAGTATGTGTCGTTAGTACTACAGCTGACAGCTGATATAAATAGAAATCGAGACCGCAACCTGGACGAAGGTCTTACATGTTGAAATTTCACATGCTGATGTTTGTCTGCCGCGTTTGCTTCACGTTGGGCTCTCTCCCCGCTAACGTTGAAGCGTGTCAGGCAAGGCTTAGTTGGCTGAAATGATGTTTCTTTGCCATGAAGAGCACAGAGTCATGTCAGTTCACACCCTGGCAGACTGTGATATTTCACAGCCTCCTCCGGAGTAGCCCACACTGACACAATACCACTTAAATGTGTTCCTATGTGATAAAATGCTTCCACAGGCGATTAACCATTCCAGCCCACTCCCATTCATTTTACTTCATCAGATTACTTGATTGCTTGCTAAATGGACTGCCTCTCGCTTCCAGGGAAAGATACTCTATGCAATTCTCTTAGAGCAAAAGCGAGTGTTTTCTTTCTTCTTACATTTAGTGTGTTGATAAGAATTTGCTCAGTCAAGTTTACTACACACTAGAAATCCTTTCCAGCACATGTGTTGTCCTCCAGTCAACAACACGATAAAGACAGGTTTTTAGGGTTCCAGGTCATAAAAACCACTACTCTGAGGGTACAGATAATGTCTTGTCCACCCAATAAGAAAGCAATGACAGCAACGTCTCTAGCAGCTCCTGTGTGAAAGACCTAGATAATTATTTTACAGTGAGAGGGGAGGGTCGGGCTCCATTTATATATATATATATATATATTTAAATATATATATAATTTTTTTTTTTTTTGAGTGGATAAGTGTAAGATGGACATAATAGACCATCATCCTACCGAGTGATAGCCATAGTGGTAAATGATCACTTGTTGCACAAATTGTAATTGGGGGAAAAAAAAAAAAAAAACAGAAAAAAAAAGCACTGAGGTAGATGTCTGCCTGATGCACAGAGGAAAGTGACAGCTTTCCTGTGACTAATAGAAGTTACATTATGAAAGGCTTGAGGTCACTATGTAAAATGTTGTAGTAGTGAAAGGAAGCAGCTAAAAGTCTCAATTTTTTAAACAGTCTTTGTTTTACTCATGGAGATTTAATGACGCTGCAGTTATCCATCTATCAACATGTGAGGCCAAGTACGCCACTTGTCATATTGTGCAAATTATTATTTTTTTCACATAACATAATGCCCTAAAATATTATTTCAAGTTAGTATTACTCAACTAATAGAGGGCAAGGAAATTAAAACATTAATAAGCTATTTTGGTGTTCACTTGGCTCAGACACTGAGAAAAATGTATCACCTCAACAGCTAATTATCCCTGGTAAACACGGAGAAGGAACGTACTGGTCAATTTTATTATTTAACACATTCACATCAGTGAAAACCCCAAGGTATAAGAAAACATTTTTCTGCCTCTTGACTCTGCTGGAGCTGTCTGGGCTTTGAATAGACAGGCCACATTTGGTGGGTGAGAAGAAATGTGCCCTCTTCACCTATTTGCTTTCTCAAATCCCACCCAATTTTCCTGCATAAAGGATCTTTGGGAAAAGTAAAAGGCATCCTTTGTTGGCATTGCAAATAAGTGGCAAATCATTTGTTTGACATGTTCTCATTAGACATTTATTTTTTGACAAGAAAATAATCCACTCTTTTTAAAGTCACTAGCTAGAGTGACTTTAAAGTACCTCATTCGAAGTGCCTCCAAAAGTCCTTTTGGGTTAGAAAAGTGCTTTAAGTTTATCATCTGATTTTAAAGAAAAAAAAAACTGTAGAAAGAGCAGTTGTTTCTGAAAAATGTCACATTTCCTTCCTTTGTAATTTTTCATGTTTGCCTTCTGTTTTACTCAGTAAGACTTCGCAAGCAAGCTAAGATGAAGAAACAAGCAGATTCAGTTAGACACTAACGGTATTCAATTGCAAGCTCTCTAATTAACATGTTGCACATCCATAAAGCCAGAAATCCACCAAAAAAAATAGAAAAAAAAAAAAAAAGAAAAAAGAAAAAAAGAAGACAGCTAGTGGGAGTTTTTGTAGGTCCACTTTATTATGAGCTTCAAAGATTCTGGCGAGCAGATTAATTTTAATTGATGGAGCGGGGCCAGCCGTTTCCAGCTGCTTCCAGTATCTGTGATAATTACTTACCAGTCGGATCGAAGTGAAATATCAAACTAATTACAGTGGATGTCGTTTGTTTGCTCACTAATAACTAAATGCAAATTGCGAACAGAAGAACAATTTAAGATGATGGACGATCAATGGACATAGACACATAATCCCTTTAAAATTATAATGGAGGCTTCATTGTAAATTGACAAATTTTATTGGTTAGAAGATAAGAAAAATCACAGGAATTTCAAAAAAATCTCATCATTGTTCTTATTTCATGTTATCTTTTTTTTTATTATCAAGAACTTCTACCTGCTGCTTTATGCTCAAACATGATCTAATAATGGATAAACTAATTATTGAATCATCACATCATATAATACCTTAAAGATAATTTGGAGAATGTTTCACGTAGATAATCTCTTCAGATGTTCAAATGTTTTTTTTTATTTGTTTTTTTTGCGAGTTGCTTATGATTTTCTCTTTAAGTATCTCAACAAGAAACTTTGTCAGAAAAGGTTTTTAATTGTAAAATTTGTCCTACAATAAAACAAACAGTAAATGCATAATACTGAAATAAACACACACACACCTGGAGAAGCCTTTAGCAAAAATGAATAAATAAAAGCATGCACTGAAAAACTTCAAAATACTTCAAAATAAAATGCCTTTATTACCAAAATCGATTTTTGTCTAAGTTGCTCAGAAAGGTGAACTAGACGTTATCGCAGAGCGTCTTTGGTCACTGCTCTAAATGTCCTGCGCTGAGGAGGCAGAGTCTGAAGACTTGGGGAAGAGGGAGCTTGTTACCGTGGCAGGCGGGCCGCTGAGCTGAATTTGCAAGCTCTCCAGTGGCATCGTGTCTGAGATGGACAAGATTTGCACCGAAATGCAAAGATCTATGCACATTGAGATGAGATGGCATGTCATGTCTGACACACCTTTCAATGTTGCATCGGGCAGCGTGGCAGACCAGTGTGGTGGCCCAAAATGCCGAACAAGGGGTAAAGAAGAGTGCGTTCCTACTATTAAGGATGACACTCTTCACTTTCCTTCGATAGGTTCATTATCCCGTTGGAAAGAAGCAACGTTTGATGGAATGTTCCATCACCGAACCCTTGCAAGACTGCTAAGAGGATCATGACAATGTACATGTATTTTGTCGATGGATGACCGGTTAGTTTGTGGGGGTTACAGTGGGAGCACAGAGTTTTTGAGCCGCTGCTCTCATCCTGCAGAAGGAAAGACTCTCACCACCGTGTTTCTTGGTTATGGTGTTTTTAGAGTGATGTGCAGGGTTACTTTTACGCCACGCAGAGCCCCGAATGTAGGTCAAAAGTTTTACAGTTTGATCCCCTCTGGCCAGATCACTTTGTTTGTTGTGTTCAGGGATAAAGACTAAAATGGCCCCGAGAACAAATACTCATTACACTTTTGACATTTGTCATTATAAAAAAAACTGGTCTTTCATGAGGTGTTAAAACTTTTGAAAGGAACTGTGAATGTTCCATTACTGCAACATGGTTTAAGGGTCTCAGACCTCATTCAACTCTGCGGCGAAATTCCTTGGATGCTGAAATAGGCAAGTGCGATCTCACTGCATGACACCGGCTCCTCATTCTTCTCCCCGGGAGATGAAATAAGTCCAACACCTTAACATGTTCTTGATTTGCAGTGTTAAAGACACTGACATTGCTTTTCACAGTGTACGATTAAATTAGATTTGCCCCTCTCTGGAGGGCTTTTTTTTTCTCCACTTAAGGGGGTTACTGATGTGGTTCAAATGAACAGATCCCTCGCTGCCCGAGTGTAGTCATGTGTGAATCGAATGTCTCATCACTCTGCAGAGTCTGTTGGGTGTTTAAGCTAATCATGTGTCTGTTATTATAAACCTGCCATTATAATAGATGACTGTGTTGGAATGACCCTGTCAAAGTCCAGGCATAGATCTAATTGGGAAAACAGTGATGTTCACAGACGGTCATCATTCAGTCTCCCTGAGCTTGAGCCATGTTGCTAAGAGGAATGGGTAAAACTGTAAGGCTCTAAATGTGCAAATGTGCGTTAGAGACATACTCCAAAAGAGTTGGAGCTTTAATTGCAGGTAAAGGTATTTCTACAAAATATTGACATTTTTCAAACTTAAGAAAAAAAAAAAAACATTAAAAGAAAATATTTCCCCCGTGGGACAACTTGTAATGGTCTATCTTACAAAAATCCATTAAAATGCATGGATGTTTTTGGTTTGCAACATGGGAAATAAAAATGCTAATTTTTCCAAGGCAATGTATGTTTTAGTTTTGGACAGCAGTTATGTGAATTTGAATCAAAACGCTTTCAGTTTCTGCAACTTTTTTCCCCCCCTCTGTTTGACGGAGAGGCACTGAATAGGAGCGCAGTAATGGAGAAAAAAAAAAAAGTTGCAGGAAGCATTCAAGCTCAAAGCTGAAGCATCTTGAAACTGGGTAATGTTCTTTTAAGAGAGAAACAGCACTTAGAGTTCTTTAGCAGTCACAAAGTCTGGTAGAGGAAAAAAAAAAAAAACTCTCCCTGCCTCTGCATAATTCAGCACTGATGTGATGATGATGTGCTTGGTCAGACAGACAACCAACTTCCCTCGCAGAGGAGATTTAACTTAGATTGATGCAGCACACACACATAGTGTTAATCATCTAAATCATTGAGCTGTTGCCTTATTCAGCCTTGATAAAACATATTCATCAGGGGGGAATGTCTCTCAATGTGGTTTCACTTCCTCCCAGGGAGTATTCCATCAAAGTTCGGCTTTCTCTTTTTACGTCAGGATGGGCCCTGACTAACATTTGAAGACGCTGCTCCCTGCTACTTTTAATCATTTCGGTGCGCCTCCCGAATAGAAGGAGGTACTTTTAAATTGCCTGACGTCCTCAGCGTTGGTTCTAAATTCTAAGAACCTAACTACAGACAGCGAATTATGTAAGCACAACATTGTTGGCTAATGATTTACACGACGTCTCCCTCCACTTTCCCCACTTTGCAACGACAAAGAATGCTCCGTCTTAGACGTACGGTGCCAGACTGGTTAGGCAGTTCCATTGGATGCTGGAGCAGAGGGATGTTCCGGCAGTGAGGCAAGTCACTGACCTTTCCAGCGTGACGATCGATAAGGCTCAGCATCGCAGGGCTCCGGAAATCTCTCAGTGGAGAGTGAAGAAGCCTAGGAGTCACACTGTCAGATCAGGGCTAATTGCTTGTGGTTTGCAGCCTCAGAAACCCCCGCTTGGGCGGATCTGTGTAGTGGGAGTCGGCCCCCGTGGCTCCTGGGCGTGGAGTGCCAAACCCTAAATAACCAGGGTTGTGGAGGGGGGGAGAGGGTGACTGTGGGTCAAGTTGGTGTGGCTCTAAAAGGTCACAGAAGGTGGGAATTGTTCAAGCTTTATGTGTAAAAATGGGAAGGTGGTAGAATATATGTGTGGTATCATATGCGTTTCATATTTTTGCCATGTTAATTGAACAAAAACTCAAGTTAGCTGTAACTCTTTGCATTACGGTTGAACTTTACCATGACGCAATGTTGGTCTGTCACATATGATCCCAACAAAAAAAAATAAAAATAAATAAAAAATACTTTTAATCTATTAACATGAAAAAAATCTTAAGGTTTGAGGGCTAAGATGACTTTTTATTATACATTTTACATGATAATCTCTTTTTGACGTAAAGGCAATCTGCCACAGGTACCTAAAAATGCGTTCCTTTCACCGTTGAACACAAAACTACAGGTTCTCCCACAAGCTCCATATAAATGCTCACTTCATTGCCACACAGTGACAGGCGAGCAAAACTTTGTGGGTAGTATTATTATAAAGAAAAAAAAAAAAATGGTGGATGTAGGACCGCGCTCATTGACTCTTCTTACCGGTAATAAGCCGGCAGACGTGTGGAGGAGTGGCACTGAGAAAGGCCGACTCCTCTGACTGCCTAACTCTGCTTTCATAGCCCTGCTTTCATCAGGCTCAAGTGCCACAGCTATTAGACCTTTATGAAATGTTGAACGGTAGAGAGGGTGGGTTAATGTACCAGCATGGTTGGCTAGGTTACTCCCAAACAGCTTTTTTTTCCCCACAGTGGATCTTTGAATAGCTGAAAAATGATTATTTGCCTGAAAGCCTTTCGATTTCTTGTATATACGTGCATAAATGAAAAGGCCTGTCTTATTTTATATCCAAGTTATGGGTCATCTATGAATCTCTTAAAGGTGAAGATGGGCAGATAAGTGATGAATTAGAGCAACTCTAAACCAAATGGCACAAAGAACATGGGGTTTGAAAAACGTTTAATCTTTGGGTAATGTGTTGGACAATAAGTAGGTGCAATGCACAGCTTCAGTTATAGACAAGCATCAACATTTCCATGCTTCCCTTATCTCTCACACTTTAGCTGGTTTGGCACCAGGTTTTATGAATCCGAGAGGCTCGCCTACGGACTGAGAGGATAGTATGTTGCGCAGTTTTTTTTTTTTTTTGCTTGTTTTTTTTTTGCCACATGAGTGAAACATACCAAAATCTGAGCCATTTGAACATAATATCTGCCGAGAGAAAACGGACAGAGGCGGACTCTGAAGAGGAGCCGGTGAGTGAGTGGCAGGTAGCCTGGCCCCAGGGACTTCTAATGAAGAGTCTTCCTGCCTCTTCATCGATCCGGCCGTGTCAGCTGATCCGATTCTCGATTGACTGGAAGATGCCACACGAGCAGAGGACAGAAACCCTATGCGAATTGCGCGATGCTGCGTTGTTTGTCTCGAAAGGGGAAACCTGAATGAGTGTGGATTGTGACTAAACGTGGTGGCAGAAAGCACTTGTAAGCATAAGTACACATGCAGAACAAGATGTGTCTCCTTAAGTGGCTGCACTTATGAGTCACTTGTCTGCAGTGATGAACCTCTTTCTTGTGTTCACTTTAGCAGTCACACTGTGTGACAGCGTTGTCTAACAACTGTCCAACAAAATCCACTCTTGCCGACAAAGAGATGTTCTCAGCGTTTCGGAAGACACAGTGTTGTTTGAACCTCTCTCCTCAACCCATTTTTTACAAATTGCGACTTAAATATCTTTAATATTTTAGAATATTTTATTTCTATGTCTGATTTTTAGTTTGACAGTGCGCCCCATTTCGTCACCCAAGCCACCGCTTCCAACCCAGTGCAGACCAAGAAAAACAAAATATATATATATATTATTTTTATTAAGATGTTCTAATCAGAGCTAAGATATAAGCAAACTATGTAGTTGCAAAGGGCAAGAGGGTTTCTCAAAGAACAATACATTTCTTTTACAAAAGTAAGCTGTCAAATGTTTCCTTTTTTTAAAAAAAAATGATTTCAGTGGTAATTGTATGAAAAAAAACATTTAAAATGTGTTTCTGTCAGCATTGTCAGTCTTTAAATATCTTTATCAATAATAGTGGAGGGGTTCTGTTTGTTGCAGATAAGGGTCACTACTGATGGTTCTGAATGTATTTATTTTGAAATGATTACAATTATTTCACTTTTCCACGTTTGTGTTCATGCGTGGCCATTACTGGATACTTCATTTGCCACACTTTCCTCATTAAAATACATTTTTATTACATTCACTCTGTCAGCATTGAGTTAGGTTGTAATTATCTTAAACTAAATTGTACCAAAAATGAATCAGATTTCAATTACATTATTTAAATTAGAAATGCGCAATTTTGGGCCAAGCTGCAACCTGGGCTTTTGTCGTCGCCACTTGCTTTTCCTCTACTAAAGTGGAATCCCCATAATAATTATGATTAATGTCTCCATAACATAGGTGGAACGTCCATGCTCACAACCGACGACTCTCGCGCACCCAACCCTCCTCCATCACAGATTCTCCTTCAAGCTCATTATTTGTGACACTGACAGCGCTCCGGCTTGTTGTGTTGGTCGGGTAATGCATCTTAAGCTCAGCTATCAAATATGAATGAAGCGCTGACTTCCTCATCTATCTTTCATTGCTTTCATTTGTTAAGCTATTTGCCTCCGAAAATATTTTTGGATGTTCCCCGCTGTTGTGAATAATGCGCTCAAACAGGGGTCGGTCCATCGTGGAACCGAATTCGCCGTTCTTGATTGTGTGCGTTATTTACAGAGGGCGTCGGGTGAAACTATCGGCGCGAGCGGGGCTTTTCGCCCCTAATCGACGTCACAAATTTTAGAGTTTGAACTGCGTCACGTGTCAGGCTTTCGTAATATGGAGGGAAATTTGCTTGTGTTCAAGAGAGCATGAAGTTACAATATATTTTAGAAACAAAATATTAATGTACTTTTCAGTGAATAACATTATTGTGTAAATAGGCATGTAAATGCAATCTTGCATATCAATATCCCTGCCTCTTGTGGTTCTCTCCCTGTGCATGCATGGACTCTCTCTTGGGACTCTGGCTTCCTCCCACAATCCAAAAAGATGACATGTAATGATATTTAAAAATTGTCCTAAGATCAGTAAAGTTTTTTGTGTGCTTGATTTTTTTTTTGTCCTGTGTGTCTCTGTGTTACCTTGTGTGCACCCCACCCTCGGCCCTATGACCACTGGAGATGGGCACCAGCTCCCCAGTGATCCCCACAAAGACAAGCAGGTATAGAAAAAAAAACAGACAGTTAGGTGTCTAAGTGAAATGGGCAGGAGAGCAAAGGACTATTTGGAGATGAAAAGTCAAAAATAAAACATTTACTACATCTGGAATAAGTTAAACTATTCAAGATTTGAGAAGATGCACACAGAACACTGGAAATTAAAACAAACTCTTCAGTTCACATTTTGAAGTCAATTAGACGAAGCCATTTAGAAGCAAAGAATGATCAAAATGCCTGTGTAGGTTGGGCATCATGTGTCTGTGCTATCCTCCAACTCCTCTTCTTCCATCGTGCTGGCTCAATTTCGTCCTGCACCGTTCACCTCACTCATGTATTTATAAATCATCCACTGGCTTTTACTGTCGTTACAGGGCACACATCTCTGTCCCAATGGACAGAAAGTGGGTTCTGTATAATTAATGCTAGTGGGGTGAGATGAGGTGGGAGGTCTTGATAATCTGCAATCCATCCGTTCTTTCTCCGAGCATTTGGAATGTGGGGGGGAGGAGGATACGTGTACATGCATTAGAGCATGGCATTAACTTTACCCAGAGAAAGACCTGGGGAGTCTTTGCAATTTTTTGTTTAAATTGCACTTCAACTCTGTTATTTCCCATAGGTTTTTTTTTTTTTTTAAAGCATCTGTTTTTTTTTTTTTCTTCAACTGTTTTAATAATTCTTGCTTCTCTTATTATGACAAGAGGTCAGGTCATCACAGGGTAGATGTGAAAGGTGGCATCTGCCGTGTGCACGCCCGTAAGCATGTCGGTGTGAGTCGGTTCGCTGGTGCTTGTTTTCATGTGAATGTTGTTTTTTTTTCATACCCACTAATTAGAGTGACAGTTTTTATTAATAGTTTGGGAGGGCTAATGTGCAATAGCGTGACTCCAGCTTTCTTACCAGCTCGTTTATTGGCTCTCTTACCACCTCGGGCCCTAATTATCGAGCTGAAGATTTGACATAGACCATTAAAACAGAGACGGATCATGGACTGAAACCCAAGGTCATGCTGCAATAAGCAATGTAAAAAAAACCCCCCAAAAAACAGAGTCCAGATTACAAAACATAATTAATCTGTATTTTCTTGGTAAATTAAAAAGAGTAATTACAAAGAATTAATTAAAAAATTAATTCTTTTTTTTTTTTTTTTTTTTTTTTTTTTTTTTTTTTGAAATTTTTTAATTTCCCCTTTTAAATTATGCAACAAAAAAAAAAAAAAAAAAAACGGACCTT
>NW_015114439.1:29727-44230 GCF_001443285.1 Poecilia latipinna | reverse complement strand
TTTTTTTTTTTTTTTTTTTTTTTTTTTTTTTTTTTTGCTTTGATTTTTGGAACTTTTTAAATTTCAGCTCTTAAATTATGCAACAAAACAAAACATAAAAAGAACGGACCTATTTTACTAGTAAATACCATTGTGTCACGGAAAGTATTTTTGCGGGAAAATGTCTCTGAAACTATATCAGCTCGACAATCCCTTCTTCGCATCCACTCAGGTTTAATCCCAATAACCTGCAGGCAAGTGGAATTGCTATTAAAACGATCAGCCTCGTTGGGGAGCAGCAATGCTGCAGCTGACGTTTGAAACATTCATTGTAAGTGTGATTATGTAAGTCACAGTTCTTGCTATTACTAGGACTTGACAGTAATCAAAATAGCGTCCTCCCACAGCACAGCCGCAGCCGGAGCTCTTTTGAAGGCAGTGCCCTACTTTGTACCGTCTCCTTTCGTGTTCTCGATTTAATTTCAGAATGAAACAAGGAAGGCTAAGATAACCTCTCCTGGCCAGACCAAATACAGCATGAACATTCAGGATTATCTCTTCAGAGGTCAGACGAGAGGATAACTTTTAAATCAAAAGCCAGAAAAGATTTCTCTTTTCTTTTCCCCCCATTGCGACTCAGAGGTTCTTAATGCATTGAGCAGTTCTGAGTGTCAAGTGGTTTTCATCCTAAGTCTGCACCTAAAATATTTCATTTCATTTGCTCTGTGGCAGTGACAGTTTTCAAGTCAAATTTATAGCAGCTATTGCTGAAAATCTTCCAGGTTATTGAAATAGCTCTGATCGCTCTGATGTTGATTGATGCATAACTTTCGTAAATTAAGTGAAATAATTAAAATAATATTCCCGTAAGCTTGAGAATATCTCTGTCGTTTTGCAAGGAATTTAGACAAATAAATTCTCCTCTCAGAAGGCCATTCTAACAAAATATACTTCTAATATTCTCGTTATAATCTTACTTACCTATCTTGCAATTCTTTAGTATACAAGAATAAATAACTGTAGCATCCAATTTCTAAGATTTGTTTGTGTTCCTAGCTGCAACAAACTGATGTTGACCAATTTAGAAGCTTTTACTGAAATTACTTTGTTTTTTTTCCACACAATGCTACTAATAGTCTGAGCTTGAGTGCTTTATAGGGATATTAAAACTGTGCAAACCCATCTTTTATAAAATACTACAATATTTGTTTACACTGTTTGGAAATTGTAGAAACCAATTATAGAGGCCAATAATGTAATACCTGGAAATAATGTAGTTCTGGTCAAAATAAATGTTATGAAACTAAAAAATAATAAAATAAGAACAATATGAACTGTACACATAAACTAAACTTTATTTATTAAAATACTTTTTTTGTGGTTTTTGTGCATGTTGCTCATCAAAAATCAGTAAAATGGATGTCTTAGTCATCATCCATTCAACTGAGATAGACGACAGAGCACTCAGTCCACTTGATTGTGGTTGTAAAGTAAATAACTGAATTGATATTAAAACATTAATAATATAATAATATTAAAATGTTCATATAATAGAATGTGTTACAATTCAGAGAGATGTCATGTGACCGACGTGTTACATTTTCAAATTACTATTTATTTGTGACTGTAATAGGGAGACAATAATGGCAATTTGTTGCAAAGTAGGCAAAATGTTATGATGTTGTTGGCTATATGACATAACTGACTGAAACAGATCATGTTAATGGAAGGTGGACCCTAACTCTGAATAAATCTATTCCCAAAAGCTTACTTTAATTTGTAATGGGACCAAACCCCAATAAGCCTTTTAAGCATTTTAACTGACAAACATTGTGACAGGAGCCTTTTGTATTTAACAACATTAGTCACTTCAGCCTGCTAACGACGCACCTGGTGCTCTGAATCAGGTGATCCGGTTAATCATGTTATTAATCCCACCTGTGCTTATTGTATCGTATCACAGAGAATACATCTGCTTTGAAGAGTATTACGCCATCAGCGGTCTTTCTTCTCATGCTAAACTGATGAAAACTGTTTTAGAGACGTATTTGGATAAAGTACATATTGGTTTATGTTTTTAATACCTTAAAAAAAAAAACTACCCTATTTTTAGTGCTGTGACTAACAACTTCAATTTTAATTGCAATACTGTTACGTTCATAAAGCAGAAAAATACATCTTTCCTCACATATTAGTCAAAATCAGGATTTATTTTTCTCACTGATACTCATCTGGTTTAGTTAAGAAGTGACATCACGCCGGCTCCGCCCCCCCAAGCGGAAGTAGAGCGAACTTCCGACCTTCCGACAAACAAACAGTGTAATAATGGCAGAGATGGTGGAACTCAGTGTTTCACTTCTTATTTCTTTGCCAACCGGCAAGAAAAGTCAAGGAGAAATTGGGTCTGTAAGGATATTTGAGGGAAACAACAGAGAAATCGACGTTCAAGCTGAAGTCTTTCGCAGCCAGAGGAAGAATGAGGGCCGCCAAGTGTGAAAGCTGTGTTGGACTTACTTTGCACTTACAAAATGGGTGACTTAAAATACCAGCTTGTGAAAATCTGCCTTCTGGAAAATGGTTAAAAATAAACATTAGCATAAAAAAGTGCTTGAGTGTAAATTCCGCAGTTACTGCAGCACAAGTTTTCATGCTGCCATAGAGTTATCATTGGGATTTACACACAGAAAATCAAGCATAGCGATCTTCACTTATTGATCTTTGATTTGACTATCAATAAGTGTAGTTATGACCAGAAATGGGATGTTTACTACCAGTTACCTTTGTGGAGAACATGTGGTAGTTGCCTATGATCATAGTTTCATTGCTACACTTAACAAAAGGTGTTAAAAAGTCCTTTCTCCCTCAGTAGAAGGTATATTAATAGTCAAAGAAATCAAATTTTTATACTAATATTTGGAGCCCAATAGACAGGGGAGAGGATGTTTGAAGTCAGCATATTTTATTTTTTGCATTTTTTTAAAGTGCTATTGAATTTTCAATTCTAAGCACCCGATCCAAATGCTTTTCAGTGTCCCAATGGATGCATTTATTCTTCACAGTAGTTTTATGTTTCCTGACCTCATAAAACATGCATTCTTCACTGTTTTGTGGAACGCGCTCAGATGAAGAATCTGTCTTCAGCTCCTTGGTATGCATGGAATCTGCAGGACTGTGACTCCAGATTCACAAACCAATTATTTAAATCACCTCTACAGTAACTGGCAGGGTAACCGTGTCGAGAACAAGGGATAGAAGCGTCGCAGGGATCCATAATAAAATGTTCCCCGCTATGTTGTGGGTTTATTTGTCAGGGTCTTTTCAAGATACTCTGTTGTCTTTGAGGTGATCAGTCATGTGTGGAGCGACTGAGCCAAGGTGCTGAACCGGGATGAATAAAAATTTACTCCAACCTTAACTTCTAAGAGCACTATCCAGGTGCTATGATGCCAAATTAAACTAAGACCCAATTATTTATGAACAGAACTCAACATTGTGTTCCTGAGCTGCTAAATAGTGAATTAGTCACATGGATGGATTAATTGACTAACCTTTCCTCCCTTTCCTCCACTCCCAATCTCAGAATTATTAATCAAAACTGTGAAGCCGTGCTATAAGGAACATAGTTACTGAACGAGTTTCTATGAAAGTGGCATTAAGATGATTAATTATCTGTCATGGCCTTCATCTGCTCATTCTGTAAACAGCTCACTGAAAATGTACATGGATTTTCCTTTGATGAGCACAAACTATCTGAGCTATGAAATATGAAAAATCGTTTTTCATTTGTCTTCTGCACTGAAGACAAATGAAAAAGGCATTTGTGGCCTGCACTGAAAATTCACAGTGTGTCTTGTGGAGTGTTGTTAGCATTTCAGGAGGGGAATGTTGTCAGCTTTTCCCGATAGTTTCTGTAAGGGATCAGCAGCATCGAGCCGTATATGTACAATATGTATTCATACCCTCTGAGCTACCGTTTACACTTTCTGCAGATTTAATCACAAGCTCCTAGTTTTATTTAAAATTTTTGCAGACTCTGATTTTGCATAGTAGACTAACACTTTCACGCATAGCGGTCACTAGAGTGGACAGCTATCTAAAAGCCATTTTCTTGAGCTTCTTGATTTTTATGTTATCAATGCACGCAGACCACTGAAGTGGACACTAATGCATCATAAAATACACTATAAACTGCTGTCCATCAGCTGCAAATGCAAGTAATTATTTTTGTTAAATCCAATATGGCCGACAGACAAAAAAGCCATGCCAACCGACCCGGTCCCTCTTTCTACTGTAGACGACTCTTACAGGTAAAAAACAATATTGTGACATCAGATAACTCCTAAAGAACAATACTACAGATGTTTTGTTTTTTTCAAATAGCAACTTTGTATTTGGAGAAAATTACAATTGATCACCTAAAAGAAATAAAATACATATATATTTTTTTACTATTTTTCTACCTTTTTTTATGCCTTAAGAAAATAAAAAAAATTAAAAAAAATCCTGACACGAAGGGTCAATATTAATTTTTTTTACAGAGTAAGTCAGAAATCTGAAAACTGTGAGGTACCTTTTAGTGAATGAGTACAACTCCAGCTCTGCAAATTATCAGAAGTCCTCTAATTGGAAAAAACAGAGTCCCTCCATGAACCATTTGATCTGCACAACTGTTCAATGAAGACTTCCAAGTTTTGTTAGGAAACATTAATAACCAAACAGCATCTTAACGACCCTGAAATAAGTGGATTGATGGACAGATCGATGGGTTGACATATCACAAATCACAGTTAAATCCATTACCCGATAATTGAAAACCTGTAGCACAATTACAAATTCACCAAGAGATGACTGTCCACCCGAGTTGATAAGCCAATCACGTGCAACTTTGTTTTGGTCTTTCACACACAGTCCCTGAAATTTGTGGTTTTCATGTCATAACTAGTTTTCCAAGGTTCTGCCTGAAGACTGCACGATCCGTTTCGGCGCTTTTTAAGAATAAGTGTTTTCTATTAACTTCTACAGCCATCTATACTAGAAGGATGACAGATTTTACATCGTCAAGCGCATCCATAGCACCGGCAAGCTGTTGTCTTTAATTGCCACATGCTGTTGTCATGGGTCATACAAATTTCATCTGAATGCTCAAGTGCCAACATCTGAATAATTATTCCACTGTGCCCTTCATCCTACATGAGTATGTTCTAATTAGTGTTGAGGCATTGACTTGACACCTCGTTTAGGAAAGAAGCGCGAGGACTATGATCGAAATCTTAATAAAAGGACTCTCAATCTGACTTGAAATTGACATTCTCATTTTGGAATCCACAATACTCATGACCCAACACATGGTATTTCGACGTCAGACAAAATGTTTTATAATCAGGTTATCGGTTAATCAATCATAGCAACGGATAACTAACTTTTTTTTTTAACTTCCGTATTTCAAAGATTACATTTATTGCTGCTATATGCGATTAATGCGCCTTATTCAAAGCTGCCTTGGTGTGGGAAAACATGTTCCGAGCAGGGATCGATGCGGTCTTGTGTGAAACAAACAGATGGGGTGTCAGCTCAACCTACGTCTTCATCTGGACATCTCAGAGTTGAAAAGAAAAACTACAGAGGAATAACTGAGCGACATGGTGACTATTGTGTGTTTGAAAAGGAGCGTAATTCATTTTCTGCGTTTTAGTCCCTATTTTTACATTCTCTCCAGCCTTCAGGAGCCACAGACCCTCCCTTCCCATAACCTGACTGAGGGGTTGGATTAATCTGAAACCATGTCTTTTAAAACTCAAAGTGGAAAAGTGTTTTGTATAAACAAACATTTAACGAGAGAAAAAAATCAGAATGTAGTGTTTGGACTAAAAGTTGCAAGGTCTCACATTATAAATGTGCTTTAAAAAAAAAAAATTAGGGTTAGTCACATATCAGTCAAAACAGCATGACATTTATAATAGTGTCTGCTTTTTGCCTAGTTTAGATCTATGGTCCTTCGTCCATTAATCCTCTCTGTTCATCTTTCACTCTTCCTCAGGCCGCTTCTCAGCACAGCTGTTACCAATCACCTCGTTTTCCTCTGCCTGAAATCTCCCTCAGCTGTTTCCACTTCACTCCAATTACCTCCTCTGGTTCCTCTATTTCCAGTCCTTCCACAACGTATACATGACTCCATGACTTCATTGTGCTCCTCTATGAGTTTCTCTGTGGAGCTGCTGCTGTTCTCTGTATAGTTTATGATTATCCAGCACCTTCACCGTTACTCACCCCATTGATGTCCTGTTATCTCAGGTAGCTCTGTAAATATTTTCCTTTTTTTTGTTTGATTTTTTGTTTATTAAAACTTTAGTTTTTCACCTGCTACCCTTTTCCTGGTTCTTGCCTGCATGTTTCTATCATAAAAATCACAATTTGACAATTACAGGAACACATTCCATCTCCTATTTTGAAAATGAATTATACATTTTGGATTAATAGAAGTACAAATAAATGCTTCTGTCTTTGCTTTTTATAAGCTTGTTAGAATTTGAGAGTTGACTGTGAATTTTAGTTAAAGCTTGAACGACCTGTGAAATAATGTCTTCTGTTGGAAAAGATTGTTGTGATTCTTTTCAGCGGTGTATTTGACCGACTTCACAGTGAAATCTTTGACTTTGATTGGTTTCAGTTTCACCTCTCGTCAAAATTTCTTGGCTTTTGTGATTTGTTTTTATTTTTTTTGTAAAAACTTTCAGTTCCGGTTTTACTATTTTGATCATTTTTGTTACCTCCGCTGACACTCGGCAGAGTTGGGTCGTAACAAACTACTGAAGAACTAAACACATCCTATATTTTTCCATAAGGGTTTACTAAGTTTGACACCGATTGCTGTAAAACATTTGAATAAGTCAGATGTAAATATTTAAAATGTATTTTTTTTTTTCTAATGATTTGTCAGAGCATAATTTTGTCTTTTAAGTTGAACACTAAAATATACTGCAAGCTATGCAAGAAGGGGGAAAAAGCAGGAAGGGAGTGGAGGGGTGAATGAAGTGGCAAGAAAAGGAAAAAATTTTTGGATATGGCCAGAATAAATAATGTATAAATTTTGCCTGGGGAAAAGTGGAGGCAAAAAGTTGTGCACATGCCAGCTGCACCTAAAACACGCTTAGATGAAAATGAAAGTGTGGCAAGCTTTCCTCAGACCAACGTCGGACTGGTGCATGGCTGAAAAAGGCATTTCACTGAAATTATTTCAAGTAAGAGGAAACACTACCTTTTTTTTTAAGTATCAAAAGCTCTCCAAAAAAAGTGTGTGTGTGTGTAGATACATTTATCCTGTGCTGCTTGAGAATAGAAATCTGCTTGTACATAGCCAGGAAACAAAATGTGCACATTGCCCAAGGGTAAAAGCTCATTTCCACAGAGAAACGTGGTCAGCAGAGCTGCAGCAACAGAATGGCATGGATAGTTCAGCACCATGGACAGAGCTAATGCCTCTTCATTGCCCAGTTGTTCCAAAACAGAAAAAGCATGGCTTAATATTCCATGCTTCCCAAATAGTGGGGATGGATAGATATTAGACCAAGTTGGTGTTTCTCAATTCCAGCTCTCTCGGCCTGCTGCCCTGCACGTTTTTAGGCGTTTCCCCTCTACCACACACAGGTGACTTGAATAAGCAGGTGATTATTAACAGGCTTCTGCAGCACTTGGTGGCTGCAGAGGAGGTCAAGCAAATCATTTGCAATCAGGAGTTCTGGAGCAGAGACTTGTATAAAATATGCAGGGCAGTTGTCCAGGTGAAGTTATTACTTTACACTCTTTTTTTTGGACAAAAATGTCCAAAAACCAGTTTTAGTATGCTTTGGGATGTTTTACTGGATGTTACAATTCTGTCACACTTCTTTGACAAATCTTTAAATAGGCTGTTTGACGTAATGTCCCTGGGATATAAAAACAATCCCTTAAAACATGCATTTTATTTTTCCTCTGAAAAAGTATGTTAGAAATGAACAAACTTGGTACCCTTTTTTTTTTTTGTCCCCACCTGAGTAAATATTGTTTAACACGGTAATAAAAAAAAAAAAAAGAACCCGGCAGGTGTTGCAGAGCTGCACAGGGAATCAAATCCCAGCTGCCTGTGTACGGGAACAATCCTCATCCCGAGGATCAGCAGTTCCAACGAGGGACTAAAAATATAGCTTATCTCTTTTATGTGACAGCGCGACATGATGATTACTTTCATTAAAAAGAAAGCGGAAAAAAAAAAAAAAAACTTATACATTTACCCATCCCGCTCTGTGCTTCTGGACTTCCGTCTATCTGATGTAAACATAAAAGCACAGTAAATCACCCTTTGGTTGTCAAGCCGTTCGGTCTGCCCCGCAAAAAGCCTATGCAACCTTTTCCACCATCCCGCCCCCCCGTCCTTCCCTCGTTTCCTCTCCTCCTCCACAGTCAGTGCTCCCTCTTGCGCGCACGGCGAGCAGCAGCGGCGGCAGCAGCAGCGCTTCTCTGACGCACTATCGGAGATGAGCATCCCAGTCCCGCAGGCTGTCAGGACAAACTCTCCCGACCTCTCTCTTTTTCGGACTTGTGCAATCAGCCTTTTTAACTTCAGCGCTGTTTCGTGTTTTTATTTTTTATTTTATTTTATTTATTTATTATTTTTGTCGCATTACTGTCTTACCTCGATTTCACAGCTTTTTCTGCCCCCCCTCCCCGCCTCCCTCTGCACACTGTCTCCGCGTTTGGCAGTGATGCACACATTTGACATCTCTTGGCTGGGGATTTACTCCGGAGGAAAGAACTGTCAGCAAGAGTAATTGATTTCCATCTACATCTATATGGGCTTGTTTTTTTTTTTTGTTTGTTTTTTTTCCTTCGTGTTTCTCAGGCGTCGTTCAGAACATCTTGTGATAAGTGCTTCAGATTAAAGCTTGAGGAGCTGTGCTTGAATTACAGAAAATCGTTTAGACGACGGACACGGGGGAGGCTGTAAAATCTCCCTCCGCAACGCGACTCCGAGCCCTTGGAATATTCTCACGGAGGTGTCGGTACAGAAGCAGAAATATTGCTTCAGTTTGCCTGTACTGCGGGGTGGCTGCTGCGCATGTTCTGGCTGTGAATTAGGAATTTTCATTCAGTGGTGGGCATCTGAGCATGCCGAATTTGTGATGCCCGGGCAGTGAGGTCTACGGTGGGATTTCATTCTGGTGACCCCCCGCACGCCCCCTCCCCTCCCCTCCACCCGTCTCCCGCCCCGCACGGCAGCATGGCTCCAACCCGGAGGGACTGCAGCGGCTGGGAGATGTTCCTCCCAGCGGGACGCCTGCTCCTCTTCGCGTTGCTGTTTCACCCCGGCGTGGCAAAGGTGTGCAACGACCGCACCAAACACGAACAGGACAACAGCTGGTTCCTCAAGAAGGAGGAAGCGTTGAACATCATGGTGCTGATGCCAATGAACGAGTCGGCCCTGATGAGCAGCATCAGCCAGGGAATCGAACCAGCGGTTCAGCTGGCCATCGAGCACATAAACGACTCCGGGGAGTACCCGTTTTCACTCATCACCAAAATCTATGACACTGAGGTAAGCGGGCGCGTGTGTGAGTGCACGTGTCACCCGATGCGTGCGCGTGCGTGCGCGTGCGTGAGTGAGTGCGCACCCCGCAGCGCTTTGTTGTGTGTGTGTGTGTGTGTGTGTGTGTGTGTGTGTGTGTGTGTCCAAACGGGGGATACGCTGCTTCTTGTTGTGTTTGGAGGAGTCCGTGCCTTCCTGGTTTCGATGCCTGTGTTCCCATTGCACCAAAGTGATTGACAGTACAGTAAAGGGTTATAATGCCATCGCTGATGTCACCATCAGCCACTGCATCATCCTGCCACTCTTGAGTCATATGCTCTGGTGTAAACATTTCTTTAGTTGCCACAGTCTTAGGATGCCATTCACCAAACTGGCTTTCAGTCAAACGCTGCGCTCTATTTTTCTTTATGCAAACGTCACTTTCTACGCTGCTTTTTGAGTCACGAATCAGTGCATCTTCCTGGAGATTAAAGAGACGCTTCTTATCGCGCCTGAAGATGGCGGTAATCGGATGCGCGATGCGTCCCTCTTTTAAACGGAGGCAAATCTCGCTGCAACTAAGCGCTGCACAGTGGCGGTTCTGGCATTAGAGCCACCGTGGACCATCCGTCCCGCCCCCAATATAAGATGAATTTTGAATTTTATTATCAAGTTTTCTTAAACTAAACGTGTCATACTGAATTCCTCAAAGTGTCAGCTCAGTGGAATGTGAAAATAAAAGTTTATATAAATGTTTTCATTGCAATTCACACAGGAGTGTCATTTTGGCATGATGTGTAATTTCCAACACAGATTTTTTTTGTGTGTGTGTTTTAGTGAGATCCATTTCATAATTATTAATATTTTTAAATTTTCAAAGTGTTTGTTTCTCTAAGCCAGAGGTTCCCAAACTGTGGGGCGCGCCCCCTAGGGGGGGCGCCGTGTCATTGCAGGGGGGGCGCGGGAAGCCGTCTGGATGAAAAAAAAAAAAACATGAACACTGTATGCGCTGGGTTTTTACCTTAGAATGGCCAACTCTCTGTTATTCCTATGTCAATTTGATACAGTAGAGGCTTCCACACTTCCCATATTTGTGTCCTCTGTCACTTTTATCAGCAGTTAAAACTGTTTAATCCGTTGTTAACATGCTGTAACCTGTTTTTCCGAGCCGCCTTTAAACGCAACATGAGCGCTAGACGCTCGCGCTGGGTTTCCACCTGTGAAGGAGACCTGCTGCTGCTGTGCGGAGCTATGCAGGTTTGTGTTAGAATCACGGCAGCAAACCAGCAAAACGCAAAGAACTTTTCAGTTTTTCCCTCCAAACTAACCGACTGAGTTGAGTAAAGCTGCTGGATGCAGGTAAAGTTAGCTAAAGGATGACTAGCTAATATCAATACAGAACCTTAAGCTTAACAAGTACCTTGTAGGCTACCGATGTTGGTGTCTATTTTCAGCTACGTACATTCATTTTACTCCCAAAAAAGTCATTTTGCCCCCCCTCCCACCCACCCCGGTCACACACGTCGTTTGTGTCCCATGACACATGGTATTAAAACCTCAAAAGTAGGCCAATAAGCATTGGTGTACTTCAATCAGTCCACTTTATACAGTGAAACTTTTGCTTACAGATTAAAGCACACTCAAACACACACGCACACACTCATGGCATAGTAAACATGTAGCTAACCACCTGTTTCACTTAGCAACAATGTCCTCACTGAAGAGTTTTCCACGACCTGGTTGTGTGGTGTGTTCACTGATGCAAAGAAAAAGAAAAAAAAAAAAAAAAGAATAAAGCTTCCGAAATACAAGTTAACATTAAGAGCTGATTGAAATGAAAATCAGGCAACCCATCAGTTTCTCTTTGCTTCTTTATGCACAAGTTGTTCTCAGTGAGATCAGGTAATTCATGTTCCCTACAGGCCACATATTACCATGTTTGCCAATTTCACATACTGTCTTTATACAAGGAAATGAGAAACTGACTAAGCCATGGGTGTCCAACTCAAGTCCTCAAGGTCCAGCGTCCTGCCGGTTTTAGAGATGTTTCCAACTCGGCTGATTGAAATGGTCAAACTAACTCCTCAGCATGTCAGTTCTGCATAAGCCCGCTAATGAGCCATCATTTCCTTCAGGTGTGTTGATCCAGAGAAGTAAGACATCCAGAATACAGCTCCCTCCCCCCCTTCCCTCCCGAGGTCTGACTTTTGACACTACTGAAATAAAGCTAACCAAAGTACTGCCTCTGATTTGCATAAGGTTGCATATCAAATACAGATACAACCAGTGTCATCAATACGTTGGTAGTGACTGTTTTTGCTTTTTTTTTTCTGGCAAACAAACCCTTGTATGTGCACAGGTGTGCTTGTTTGTGTGAAACAGACATATAAAGCTCTGTCGACCAGGGTAAGCCCTCACAGGCGACATGCTTAGAAACCAAAGGATTAATAATGTTACGTGAGGTATGATTTTCCTCCTCCAATCCCCTGGAGAGAAAGACGAGCTGGAAGCAAGAGGTCAGTGGGCCACCCTCACATCCGCTTGCTGGGAATGCCAGCGTTCTCTAATGCTGCCAATCAGGGACAACTTATGATGCTGTACTCCTTTGTTATGTATAATGTTATGGTGAAAGGGTGCACACTTGCTGCAGTGTTTAATTTGGTTTAGACACCGGTTTAAATCAGAATCCTGATCAAGTTCTTTGAACAACTCCAAAGTAAAAAAAAAATAAAAATATTAGCCACTATATCTATTCTGTTTTTAGAGGTTTTGCTTTTAGCCATCTGCCATCCATGTTTTCAATAAATATTTGCTTGTAAATAATCTTTGACTTACACTTGATTAAATGTTGTTAGACCATTTTGCTTACAAACACACACACACACACACACACACACATATAGTTTTCTGCATACCACATGCTTATGTCAGGAAACAATACATGCATGAGTGCATTTGTTGCTGCTAGCAGCAGGCCAAGTGTGTGCCCATGTGATGTTTGTACATGTATGAGTGTCTGCGATGTGGGCACTGGGATTTGGCTTGGCAGATGTAAGTAATCAGTCCCTGAGCAGAGGCTTTTTATCCCTTTATCCCCTGTCAGTGGAGCCATCGGTAGACTGAGCAGGCCCAGTCCATTTCCCCTGGTGGTGTGGAATTGGGTGGTGGTGCTAGTGATGCTGATAGAGAGGCACTCTGGGGTTGTTCGGTAGCGAAAGGCCTGAGAGCAGAAGGTTAGTTAGTTAGAGCAAGGAGGAGGCTGAAGGTACTGCAGAGGAAAATGGGCTGTAGATAAGCATCTCGGAGACGGTGTCAAACGGGTGCGATAGGCCCACGCGTCACTCCTCAGATGTTTCAGTAATTTAGGCATTTTTAGACTCAAAGCTCGGGCGATAATGCATCTTTTGGTTTAAAAGCAGACTGTTTTTTGGGGAAGAAAAGAAGCAAGAAGGATTATATCAACTGAGAGGCTTAGCAGTGAGGCGCATGTTGGTCCTCTCTTGCAACTCTAGATGAGTGAGCTTGGGTTTTAGTGTAGCCAAGGACTGATACTGAAGCTCTGTGGGCTTAGAAGATCAAAGCTGCGGAGGGACAGGAAGCACTGGAAGAAGATGGAAGAGAGACTTTTGGGTGTTCAGTGTGTGCTAGGCTAGTTCACCAGCTTATGGGATGAGTGATAGGACTTTAGATATTGCTCTGTGAGTGGAGCAAAAAACCCACCTTATTAGGAAATGGATAAAGTTCTCACAATCTGTTATCACGTTATTACTGCAAACATGGTATTTTACTTGGAATTGAAGTTAAATAGCAACACAAAGTGGTGAAGTAGATGGGAAAACAAAATATAGTTTTCCTAACTTTTTTTTTTTTTTCATTTGCGTCGTGAAAAATGTGACGTACTAAATTAATCGCCCACACACTGACTCCTCTAAACATACCCTCCATTGGAACAAATTGCTTTCAGAAACAGAGTTAAACTGTGTGTAATTTGATTAGGTATCAGAAATGCACAGATTAATCAGACAAGCATCCAGAATGCCCGTGGTAACAACTGAAGGAGCTCAGCTCAGGTGTGAGAATATGTCTACAGAAAAACTATGAATCATATGCTCCACTTTTTTTTCTTTTTTTTTTTTATGGAAGACAAAGCAATTTAAAAAAAGCCAAAGAAAAGCACAGTCGCTCCTGTTCAAAGTTCGCAATAAGCCAAGTAATGGGACAAAGCAAAAGCAGAACATGCCGTTCTCATCGGATGAGCCAAGAATTGGCTTTTAAGTACATGGCTAAGACGAGCCTTAGACCCCGAACCTGTGAAAACACCTAAAAATTGCTGTTCAGATTATCTCTGTCCAATCTGAATGTCGTTATATTTTGGAAAGAAGTTCGAGTCTCTAGTCTCTAGATTTCCAAGTACAAATGTACTCCCAATGACACACAGCTGCAAAAGTTGTAAAATATGGTGAAACAGATGGACGGAATGCAAATCTTTCTCATTCTTCGGATTTTTAGTTGTGAAACATCTCAAAACAAATCTTTTCCCCTCGAATTCACAATTAAGCCCTTCTTTCTGATGGCACATCAACTAAAATCCCAGTAAGATACATAAAAATGATGGAATATGAAAAAGCTTATGGCAAAATAATATTTCTAACTGCAACGTGTTGGAAGAAATCGTATTATTCAGCCAGAAAATCTTATCATGCAAGTTTCCTCTCATTTACATTAAGGTTTTAACTTCAACTATTAAATACACTTTGTAGATTATGAAACTCTGTGACGAAAAGAAATTGTTATATTTCAATATAATGTTATAAAACTAAGACACAAAGTGGGTTTAAGAATGTTGAGATGGATTTGATAGGACCGTAAGTCTAATTGTCTCCATGAGGCTTTTGATTTAAAAAAAAAAAAAAAAAAAAAAAAAGTTTTTTAATTAAATTTTTTGGGTTAAAAACCAAAAAAAAATAAAAGGAAAAAAACACAAAG
>NW_015114439.1:0-26596 GCF_001443285.1 Poecilia latipinna | reverse complement strand
GAAGGAGTTTGTAAGACCCGAAAGCTAAATTTCTCCAAGGGGGTTTTTTTTTAAAAAAAAAAAAAAAAAAAAAAAAAAAGTCATTTTAATTAAATGATTTGAGCTAAAAGCCAAATCAAATTAAAAGAGCAAACACTCAAAGGTTTGCTTGATTATAAAAGCAGAAGAAAAAAAACATTAAATAAAATCCTGGTCCATGATCTGTTCAGACATTTTTTTCCCCTTCATTTTGCAACAATGAAATGAATAACAACAACATCATCATGGTCCCTTTGCAGTAAAATGCATGTTCTACTATAATGAACATACCTCAGCTTAAACAATTTAGAACAGTCACATGCTAAAATTTTAGATTTTCCCCTCATTTGAGCAGCTTCATGAAATTTAAATAATAAAAAAGGGATTTTCACAGTCATCCAATTACCTTTTTACTTTCCACGTTTGTGATGATTATAATCTCATCTGAGACAACAAGAAAATCAGTGTAATCTCCTCAAACTTCCACTCCCGTGAGCACTTTAACGGCGCTTTCCCATTTCGTAGAAGGGATTGCAGGCTCAATTGGAGTTCTTAAAGGGATTGGACTTTTATTACTGTTTTTTTTTTTTAGCTCTCATGTTCCTGACGTTCTAGCTTGTCAAAGAAGAGTGATCTCATGCATCTCATGCATCTTTTAAAGGCAAATCAATAAAACCCTCAAAGACACTGGTTCCGTGAGCCGGGGATGCGTCTCCTGCCCAATGTGTGCTCCACCAGATGTATTTATTTATAGTACACGTCTGGATACAGTGGACCCCTGAGACGGTGACGGTGGTGACCTATCTTCAGAGATACTGTGGGCAGATCTAAGCTGCCCACTCTGCTCCTCCTCAAAGGGCTAGATGCGACATGTCATGTTTGTGCACATGTTGGCAAGCCTGAAACCACTGTACAGTACACTTGTTCACAGGAGGCTGAACACCCCCCTGAGCGTATGAGAGGCTTTCTGTCATTTTGTCAGAAGAAGTTAGGTTTTTAGTGAAAAGGCATTACCATAATGGAGGTCACTGTGCTGCTAAACATAGGTCTCGAGTCAAACCAAGCCAGTTCAGAGTTGTTGGCCCTCTCGTGGCTGTGAAGAAACCGCTGTGGCAAAGCGTGGCTAAGCCCTTCGCTTTCGCGGAAAGTGCATCGCAAAGTGACCTTTGGTTGAACTCGCCGACTCAATCAATTCGACTCTCCTCGGAGCCGTCGCGTGAAAGAATCTGACGGGCTCAAACGAAGCGGCGGCGTCCACGTCAGGGCTCGATATCGCCCACTATCTACATATCTGACGTCTCCTCGGTGCCGCGTCGTGACCCAGAAGGATCGGCGAAGATCGCCCGCCACCACTCTCGGAGGAGTTTGAAAACGTTCTGGGGATAGTAGGAGACAGCGGCGTGTCACAGTTGGGGTTCTCTCAAGGCATACGGAAAGTGCTGAGCTCGGCTGTAGCCACTGACCTGACACAGACAGCGGGGATCAATGTGGAGCAGCCTTTCTCATAGAATGAACAGGATCTCAGGGGAGAATCAGAGAGTAGTGAGAGAGAGAGAGAGAGAGAGAGTAGTGAGAGAAAGAGAGAGAGAGAGAGAGAGATGTGTAGGGCTATTAGATGGAAATCCCGAAATAGGGTTATGTCATCTTCAGCACAGGAAAGAGGAAATGACCAACCTCCTAATTCTTATTGGCCCATAATGTAATACCATTTGCATTGTTTCTCTGGGGCTAAAGAGTTTAATGGCTGTTTGAAAGAGAAAAAAAAAAAAAAAGGTATTGCTCCACGCAATCAAGTATGTGCAAAAGCTTTTGAGATCTAATGCTTTGTGCTCTAGTCCTCTGTAAAAGTATTTTGCAAACACAAAGTTTTGTAGGGATCCGATGTGACAGGCCAACACAAACTTGTGCATAAACACAAAGCGGACAATGGAAATGACACATAATCGAAAGGTTTTTACAATTGAACGTCCGAATTGTGAGACGCGTTTCTGGATTCACCTCCACAGAGTCGGTGCTTTCTAGAAAGAGATTTGGGTTGCATCTCTACCAGATTTGTACATTAACTACACTTTTTTTTGTCTTTATTGATGGATTATATTGAGATTGATATCACTGGATGGAGAACAAAATGAATCTGTAGCAAAGTCAGCTTGACTTAAACCTGACTTTGACTTGGGCCACGCTAAAACATGGATTTGGTTTGATCTAAACTGTTACATTAGATACAACTTCCTTTTGCTTCCTCAGTCAGATTTACTTCCAGAACTTTTATTTAGCTCCGCCCTCTTTCCCATTAACTCTTGCAGACTTCCCTGGATTGCTGAGGAAAATGCCATTGCGTTTTATCGTGGAATGAAACTCGGAACCTGAGCCTATAACTCAACCCCGCCTTAAATGTCTGCACAACTTTCTGTGTGTCTCGCGCTTAATGATGCCGTTTGCTCTCCAGTGTTCTTTAACAAACCTCCAAGGCCTTCGTAGAACAACCGTATACATATAGTGGAATTGAATTGAATGCAGGTAAACGTTCTAATTAGGCGACTTCTGAAAGCAATTGGTTGCACTGGATTTTAATTAGAAGTACAAGTGTAAAAGGAGGCTTACTACAAAAGCAGACAACACTGTGATAACCATGTTTAATTTTCCTTTTCCCATCGACATTGTGAGCTACTTTGATTCACACAAAAATCTAGTAAAAATACATTGAAGTTTGTGGTTGTGATGTCAAAAAAAGAAAAGAAAAAAAGAAAAACAGTCCTTTTTGTGAACGCAGTTTCTAATAAAAAAAAACAAAACAAAACAAAAAAACACGTCTAGCTTTGCACTGCAATAAAGTTAACTAAATGTGAGCAGTAATTGCTGACCTTTGTCTGAGTCAGGGCCGCCAGCGGCCTGAAGGGCTTGTGCGAGACGACTGAGCCCTCGTGATAAAAGTCTTTTTATAAGCCCTGAAGCTGGCTTTACAACAGATACTGTGACACACACACACACACACACCCACACACACACACACACACACACACACATAATTGAAATACACAAGACAGGAGTGCCGCACATACACTCACACATATGGTTATGACTGTTCTCAAGTGGCTTCCCCATAGCGACGCCTAAAGCCAGGCTATTGTAGTTATTTAAGCAGTAATGCGTGAATTTTTGTTAAGCTCCAGTAGAAACGGACTCACTGCCCCATCGCATCCTCCTGCCACACAGTTTCAGTGCCTCGGTCTATGCTTGGCTTCGTAATGGGAGTGGTGGAAAAAAACCCCCGAAACCTCTCTAAAACACAAATTTTACTCCATCACAACAGAGCAATCAGAAAATAACTTACTTTTTGGGCATGGAGTTTTATGGCTATATTTTAATTTTGAAAAAGGTCAAGCTGGGAATGATTCACACCGCGTCTGACGGAGATTCACTGTCTTTTCACAATCTCGCTTATTTAATGCGAGTTTGACATTGTTTGCGATGTATATGTACATGCTGATGATGCCCCCCCCCCACCTCTCCCTCCAAAAAAAGAGCCTGGGGGCAAGTACTCACAATAGACAACAGGTAAATTTAATCCGAAACCACGGTAACCAGCTGCTGTGTTTGTTGCTTGTGAAGCAGTTGAAATGTGCACACAGCAGGTTGGAGAAGAATGGGAGATATTCTTTGAGTGGATGTGTAGGTGGAGGCACTTTTTGAGAATATCTCAGCAGTTGGTAAATGCGATTCTTCAAGACGGACTGAATCATCCCACACTGACATTGTTGAACATTAAGGCAATTACTCTGAAGCATTCTGCTAAAATAGAATAAGAGGGATGCTGCTGTTGACGGTGTCATTGTTACACATTTGATTCTTTTTGATCTTTTCCTGCCACTGATCTGCAAAGGCTTTTTATTTATTTATTTATTTAGCTCACAACCAAGTGCTTTAATATTGTCATCCCAAATCATTCTTGGTGTGAGCTGCGTTAAATGAGCAACTCTGGTGTTTTATTAATTGAAAGTCGGTTTCAAATTTTTAATACAAAAACATAATTGTGTTTCTCTTTGCGTCAGCCACTTTGACCTCTGGCTTTCCTCGAACGGTTCTGGATAGCTGCAGCAAATCAACTGCGACGTACGTGGGAACGTCACATGGATTTCGTAATTTGGCATAATGTCAGTGTTTGTGGAGACAAATGAAGTAAACGATCCGAGTTGCACAGCATCTGTTTGACCCAAGTAACAGAGCCCGCATCCAGCTGAAGGAAAAGCCTTCAATCACATTCAGACTAACGGTGAGCTCTAGGCTTCCTTTTAGCGCAAATTTTATCGCCATCATTCCAGTAAACCTGAGTAACAAAGTGACACCTGCGTAGTTTTATTCAATATTCTAGTGTATTTAAAAGATGCCCGTAAAAAAAGTCTTTTGTAAAATCTTGCTGTTCAAATTAATTCTTCATAATTTGAATCAGTTGACACAAATTAACATTTTTAAGGAAATCAGTTGTGCAGATTAGCAGATATGTAAATGTCACTGTAAAATCACCCATGTCTGTTGGTGTTCATTCTTCATATTTTATCTAAAAATAAATAAATAAATAAATAAATAAATAAAATAGTCATTGTGATGCATAATGACTCCAGAAGGTGGCAAATCAGGCATCTGGTTGTCATTAGCATTAAACAAATAGTTACTCTCTGCCTGTACTACAGTACTCAGAGGGACAATCACTGCGAAGTCACTCAGGAGATACAAACAGGTTGGTAGGATGGATGATGAGCACTGAAAGGAGGGGGATAATGGTTGCTATAAGAGAGAAAACATGCTATAGGAGCGCAAAGAGACGGAGGTGAAATAAGATATGCTACTTTAGAAAAGCCAGGGTATGAAGAAAAAACACCCAAGTTGTTGTTCTGTGCACGGAAAATAAAGAAACAATATGGCCGCTGCGACTCTGAGTGTGATGTTAAGCCTGTCTGTCTGTCTGCTTGCTTCTGCTTGTGCATCTATAAAGTTGCCATTGATTCCCAGTCAAACTATTAGTGCTGACAATTAACACACCAAATGCTTATCTGCTCTTGCAGCCCCTTTGACTGCAAGTTCCTCGAAAGCAAACAGACAGACAAAAATAAAAAAAATAATTAAAAAAAAAAGGTAAAATTTATTCTCCAGACTGTTGTGGCATTTGCAGGATTTTTGTCTTTGCTGCTAATTGTTTTTGTTATATATTTGTGATGCATGAAGTTCCTTTTCAGCCAGCAGATGGTTACGTGTTTGTGTGGTTATGGTTACCAACCTCAAGAGAAATGTCCTACAGGAAAATTTCCATCGCTACCGTGACTGAATGAGGTGACGAGACTGAGGAGATTAAAATATTTAGCTCATATTTTTACTACTATTTAGTGGTAAAACCTTTCAATGCAAAACTGCAACTTAGTCTTTTTTTTTCTTTTTCTTGGAAAATTATTTCCACCACTTAAAAGCTTTACATTTTGTCTCATTACACTGACAATGACGGGTTTTACTAGTATTTTGTATAACAGAACAACACAAAGTAAGACATACTTGTGTTACACAGTTCACTTCTTTCAATGAGTAAAATCTGAAAAAGTGTTTTGATTTTGGCTTTACCTCGTTTACTCTGAGATTCTTAAATGACATCAGGTGGAACAAATTGACCTCACAAGTTATCACGTTAGTATTTTAAGTCCCGTTATGTTGTGGATGCATTTGAAAACTTAATATGTCATGCAACTGTAGCCTCCAAACGTTCTCCAATATTCCATCCGTTATCTTCCGCTTATCCGAACACAACGGATACGCCTCTCTTTCCACTTCCTAACAGTTCACCATTTTGTCTTGATTTAACCAATGAAATCCCAGAAACAGATTGGTTATAATAAGACAAACACACACACACACACACACACACACACCCAAGTAGATGCCACATTTACCTCTCTGCCTAGCTTTTTTCCTGTAAATGGATAGAAATGAACGGATTATGGTGGGATGGGTGTGCTGCAGTCATTAGAGATTGGACCAAAACTCTCTGCATGTTCCTGTCTGTCAGGCTCAAGAGGACATAGTACAGATCAGTAAGCAGAGAGACCGTGTCCTTTCTGCTCCTGTAATTACATTAAAGCTCGTATAATTCTTTGCCATAATAAAACAAAAACAAAGAGCCGTCACCTGCGTTGTGAGCACGCGGAGACAAGTTTGCGATGACATGCTTGAGTGTCATCCGAAAGCGACTTTTGTTTGGCTGTACCTGTATCTGTGCGAATACTTTTGGTAGGTCGTTTGCTGGATCCTGGCAGCAGACTATATGTGCATGACTGTAGCATGTGTGTGTTCTGTTTTAAGGGGTCAGAGGCGGTTAGCGCTCATTGGCCAGGGACAGCTTGGTTGTTATGGTCACAGCTGGGATGTATAGAGGGCTCAGGCAGGTGTCAAAGAAGAGTAATGGTCCCTCTTTCCTCTCTGCTCCTTTTCTCACCACGACATCAATACACTTTGGAAATCTTCCTTAATGCGCGCCAAGTCGCACACAGAGAAACTTAGCTGCAGCCACACTTAAACATAAACACAGACATCTATGCCTCTAGGAGTTAATAGTAGTTTATTACAGAGAAACCTTTACCAGGCAAGGTAATTCTTGAAAAGGCTTTAGTCCTTCTTGTTTTTTGTTCAAATGCAGTTTGCAATCTGATCTAAGCATCAGCTTTTATACGTTCGCCTGCTCATCAGCTCACATGACAAACTATACAGTATGTTTTACTCTTGAATTGTCTGCCTTTCCAGTAGCACCCAGTAGGTTTATTAATTGAAAACTCCCAAACAAATACAATTAAATGAATTCAATTCATCCAGTCAAGGAATGTTTAAGTGCAAATATAATATATATATATATATATATATATATATATATATATATATATATATATATATATATATATATATGTATGTATTTTGGGGGATTGAAGCCTACGAGTGATATTTTGTTATGCACAATGTAAAATCGGGGATCGGCACAAATTATGTTCCTGTAGATACCGTCCCTTTTCTTATTTAGGGAGTGAAAGGACTTGCTGTTTTAAACCAGAGCATACGCAGGAAGGCTTTACATTATTTGAGATTAATCTGATAGCATCCCATTTTATAATTCTATGGTTTATGGCTCATTTTTTGCAGGTTTAACGGCTTTGACTCATTTTAAAGTGGTGCATCTCTCGGATCAGGCAGGGTTTGGGTTCTGTGGAGGCCAGTCAAGTTATTCCACATTACCCGAGTCATTATGGACCTTACACTTTGAAGAAGTTTCCAAAATGCTGCATTGTTAAGTATTCCTTTCAGTGGAACTATGGGGCTTCATAAATGTTTACAAAAGCAGTCAGTGCACCTATGTATATTTATTTGACTTTATACAAATACATACACAGTATAAAGTCACTTATTGCCTTTGAGCTCAATTAAAGGAAGAGGCGACACAATCCTTTTGGCAATATGATTCATCTGAACTCAGTTGCAAAACATTAAATGTGTTTGTGATTGCCCAGGTGAGAAGAAATATATATATTTTTTAGACTGCTGCCTGATGTCAGTTTGATTTTGTGACGGTCCTTTTGCTCGAAGTATTTTTCCGCATTAATTGAATGCATAATCCGAGATGGAATGGGTGTGATGCAATCTGCTGTCGGTGCAATCAGATACACATCAGGCTGTTGTCCATTTGCTGTGTCCTCGTGGCAGATATCATTTCCTCAGCCCCGTCTACGAGGCCTTGTTGGCGGAAATCAGCTGCTCGGGCCATTGTATGCTAAGAGAGCGACGATAGCCCACAGGAGGTTCCCAGATGTAACCGGATCCATAATGAGTTATATTCCCTAAATGCCATTGCATATAGTAGTAATGGCATTCTATACTGAGCACATTTGTCATACCTATCTAAACTAGGCAATCAGGCCACATACGATAGTAAAGAGCTGTGCAAAGACGATAAGGGATCATTTCCACCAAAGCTCTGTCCTCAGTGACTCAGCTCTAAGCTTTGCACATGTGTATGTCTCTACTTATGTCTGTGTGTGTGTGTGTGTGTGTGTGTGTGTGTGTGTGTCTTCATGGATGGATAGCTGGATAAATGAACAGCAGTACAGATTAAATTGTTCTATCTTATGTCGTATCAGTGGAATTGTGTTCTGTCAGAGCACTTTGCTTTGAGCAATTCCAGCTATTTGGAAAATAAAATCCCAATCCACAGCTCCAAACACACACACACACACACACCTACACACACACACACACGCATGCACGCATACACATCACTGCTCAAAAAAATAACCAGAGTGTAAAGATATTGCTCTCAACTTCTCTGCACATTAAAATGAACTGATTTCCCTCTGGTTAATGCACTGAGAAGAAATAGTCCAAGGTCTGTGGTCTCATTTAGCTCTGAAAAAAACATTGGAAACGGCTTCAAATTTTCTTTTAGGTTCCAAAACATGTCTCCCTTATTTGCAGTAATGCTGGGTTTTTAGATGATTAATTAACATGAAGAAAGCCAGATAATCATCATCATTGTCTTTTTTTGTTGTTGTTGTTTCTAAGTTGAACGAAAGTCGTAGATGTCATAATCTCCACCTGTCTTTTAGATTTTTTTTCAGGTTCAGGTGATCAAATATTTACCTTATTTACTACAATTGTCTCAGAGGTTACCTGAATGGGATTGCTGTAATGTGTGTAGACCTGCAGGTGTCTGGGAGAAATTTGCAGCTGTGTCTTCATTTTTTCCCCCAAAATTTTTATGTACCTCTTTTCCCACACCCACTGTCTCTACATTGCTCTTCTGTGTGCATGCATGCAATACTATCTATATGCTGTGTGAGTCTCCCCGGAGGATCCATTGAGGATAACCATACAAATACGTACAGTTAAGATCAAAATTAGTCATGAAAATAATCTTTCAGTTTAACAAAATGTTTCTTTTGACTGGAAGTAATGTGAAAGACGGTAAAAGAAATGTCCAAATATCAGTAGTAGACGAAAAGGGTAGAAAGTAATTTTTGGAAAAGCCATTTTAATTAAAAATGGACACAAAATCAGATGGGTTTTTTTAATTGTTTTTAAGAACTCTATACTTTATTGCTACATATTCTTTTGAGAAACTCCTATCTCATTTCCTTTAAATAACAAACGTCTGAGCTTAATAAAAACATATCTTCTACCAATATGCAAATATGTTTTTTTTTTATGATTATTTCAGTAAATCTAATCGGTTTTTATTCGGTTTTCCCTTCATTTGTTTGGATGAAGTTAGATTCAGCTGAGCCGGTCTTGTTCTGACCACTGCAGAGTTTTCACAGTATTCTTGTTTGACTTCCTGTCAACATGGATGTGTGATGGTAGCAGTCACTTGGAAAAACAATCCTTTTGACATTTACAGGAGTAGGATGATCAGGTCAGCCTTAGTTCACAATAATCTTCCAATTTTTTTTTTTTTTTTTTTTTTTTTGCTGATCTAACTTGACAAGTAAAAATCATGGAAGTGTTTGACTTATTTTCTGCTTAAATTATATGCAATCCAGGTAATTTTGTTGTAGTTTCTAAAAGGAAAAAAAAAAGTACCTTAGCATTCCTTTCCATAGGAGACGTGTGAATTTAAACAGAACAGATGCATACCAACATATTGTGACTCACAATCCCCGTTTTCAGTTTCTCCAGCTGTCTTGTACTGCAGCAAAAATAAAAATAAAAAACAAACAAAAGAAACTGCTGGACTTCTTTATTTTCCAGAAAGATGTCATATGTTCTCTGCTTTTATTTATATGCAGGATTCAATCAATGTTAGATGTCTACTTATAGAATACTTGATATCCAATGTACTTTGGAGGTACACTGGATACACAATGTGCCGTTATTTCCTCAGAAGTAACCTAAATTAAGCTTCCATAACATGTAGTAGTAAAGTTTCTATTCAAATATAATTGCATACAAAACCATTCAAAGGCACTGTCAGGAGTTTTAACAATGAAGTGCTGTGAAATTCTAGTGGAATATTATTTTGTGGATCTAATTGAAAAGAGCTGGGAGGCAGAAAATTCCCTGCGTAACAACGGCTTTAGCCGTCATCGAGACAGACTTGTTTTGACAGACTTTTCTTACATTATATATTAAGATCTCAAGCATCACAACGAGATAATAGAAATGCATAATTTCCACTTTCTGAATTTGTGCGAATCATACACGTCGGAATAAAATCTATTCCCCCCGGACAGATGTTTAAAGACATTCATGAGGGGAAATTTTGACATTAAAATGTGATGTTGTTGATATATTTAGTGTGATGGTATTCCAGTGCTTATAAATAAAAAATAAAAAAAAATAGCTAAACTATTTATTGCCAGTTAATGTCAGCCAGTCTTCCTTTGATTTTATCATCAAGAGCAGGAGGAGTGCCTGTGTTAATCATGATTTTGAGATTTATCCAAGAACAGCTAATGCCACCCTTCTGCTTCGGCTCAAATAAGCAAATCATCAAGCGGTCCAGCTTTAAGTCCAGTTTAGACATATTTCACCAATAAAATGAGTAAGTTGGAACCAACTCAACCATTGACAGTTTGGGGGGGAAAAAAAACCCAACAACAACAAACATTTTGAATAAAACAGGAGTATATATTTTATTTGAACCATAACCTGAAAAAAAAAAAAAAAAAAAAATCTAGCAAAACCATTTGAAGGTAAGTCACATTTTAAGTAGAGATTAAATAGTGTTCTATTTTTACGATCTCTTTCAGGCTATGTTTCATGGACACAGTGGGAACGCACTCCTGGGGTTTTTTACCACTGCTGCCAAGAAACATTGGCCGTCAATATCTCAGCCTGCCATCTTTTATGAGCCGCTTTCATTTCGTTTGAAATCCCAACGAAAAGCCCATCTGGGCTCAATTTTGTTTAACATATTCTGCCTGTTTTAGGACTACACAAGATGGATAAAGCAGTCGAATCATCGCGTTAAGCCGTGTTAAGCACGACCTTTAGGAGACGACTTCCATTTTCGAGTATTGCAAGAGCATCCTTCCCATGTGCCGTTTCTGCTTTTGATATTCTAACCATTATTGGGCTTCAGCAAGTTTACCCAGCCCCAGTAACATGTGAGGAATGAAGAGGGACCGCTGACTGGATTGATGACGCATCAAGTTGCGTTAAGGAAGGATGTCTATCATGTTAGTCTAATTAAAAGCAGCTGGATAGTCCGTAAGATTTAATTACTCCGTGTAAAGCAGTTCATTCTTGAGGCCATTGGGAAATGTAATTGTATGTGAGGACTTGCTTACAATTCCTTGCATCATGTCGTATGAAAGAATTCATACCGCATGAATTTTTCCATAAGTTATTGTGTTAGAACTACAAACTTCAGTGTGTTTCGTTGTTTCATTTGTGTTGGTCTGTCTGACTGGCGGAGACGGTGAAGATGGTTAAACTCAATAGGGAGATAAATGGAGCCAGATGTAGGGTGGCCCCTGAAAATAAAGGCTGCAGTCTGACTAAATCTGATCTGTTTCGTAGAGAGGAATGTGCATCTTTAAAACGCTATGACACATCTGTGAGCACACTTCCAGCCACAAAATACATACATTATCTTTTTTATTCATAAATACTTGAATAAATATATATGCACTATTGTAGTTTTCCCCTAAAAAATAGTGAAATGGTACACAAAAAAGGTACATATTTTGTATGTTTGAGCTTCAATAAAGAAAAATAAACAAGAACACACACACACACATTTTTTTTTTCCAAATACTATTATTTTGGGCAGCAGTAAAATAATCTCTTTCAATTTCCGATATAGTTCGATTTTTTCCCCCCCATGTTCTAAGATTTAAAGTGTGGAACTGACTGGAGATTTTCTTTACTTTTTAAGGGAATAGGAGAGAAGAAGCAGTTGGAACCAATTTCTCGATACATAATACCCTATCATCGCTTGAATTGGTCAATGTAAACGTTTAAGATATTTTTTTGTGCCCATATTTGTGAATAAAGCACATTTGAATATGTAGACAACCCAGCGAACTATCTATGCACGAATGCAACATGTCTCTCGTCAACAGTTTATTGCACCTTATAAGATCTGCACAACTTGAGCTGATTGGATGCTACGGGAAGCCTTTTGATTTTTCTCCACTACCCGTGACGCTTACACTCCTCTTGAACGACGCAAACAGCTTTGGTTTGTCCCACGTCCCCCTCCCTCCCCCTCGTACTGCAGCTTCATTAGGAACCTTAATGTTCTTGAATAACAGAGTTTAGCGATAGTCGAGAGTCCTCTCTGTTTAGGAGTCACATTTTAAAGTTGCATTGCACGTGTTCAGCTTTAAAGCCACGCCGTACTCATTCGCTGGTGAGGCTGCGTCTGGATGTTTTCAGTAGGCATGTACCATCCACCTCTAGTAAAAAAAAAAAATAAAAAAAAAAATCACTAAAATTCGCTGTTGTAATGCTCAAAAGGCTCTAGTTCCTCTACTTTCATTCAGGTCTGAATCCTGTTCTGGTGGAATTGCGTACAGGCGACTGATTCTGATATCGCGTCAAAAGTTTCGCGTCTGACAGGGGACAGGAATGAAGGTCTGCCAAAAAAAAAAAAAAAATGCGACGTCCTCTGTGTCGCGGCTGAGAATAGAGTGCGTCGCAGTAAAGCCCAACAATCCAAATGCTAATTTTTAAACATCGACTCCCTGCCGGGGATTTTTTTTTACCTCCCTTTTACAGGCTCTTTAAAAGCCAAGTCCAACTCCTGTGCACCTTGTGCTGCGGTTACTGTAATTACTACACTTATTAGTATTCCTGTTTGAACGTAGCAATTAGCATAGCCATTAAAACCACGAGGATCTCCTTGGAGAAACAAAATAGATAAGATAACAGGAATATTTGTTCATCACACCCTGATGCATCAGTGGGATTTCACTTTTTTTTTTTTTTTTTTTTTTTTTTTGGCTGTGGCAGAAACATGTAAATGCTACTTAAAGAGGACATCAATTAGTGAACGTTGTGCACACGCTGCGCGCTTATTCGAGAGGTTGGTAATTTTGCTAATTGTACGTACCAGAGTTATCCATTATGGAGGTTGTGGACTGAATTCAAGTGAGCTCTCGGCTACGGAGACAGATGCACATCCACCCTGTTGTTTTGATCTTTTAACTCTCACTCCAGTCAACATGCGTTCTGCATACGTTTTGACTTGACCGGAAGGAGAATCTGCGGAAGGCGGGAACGAATATTTAAACGTGGGATACCCAACAATCCTCCGTTATAAGTCCGTTATATTTACGGTGTCTCTGCTGTAGGATTTATAAATCAGAATTAAACATGGTCCCTGGTGGTTGCTGGCAGCCTCTCTCTACATAAATATTATCTGTGTGCCCGGACTCTGTGCTGCTCTCTGCTCTGTTGACTCGCTCCTACACACAGGAGAGCCTCTATTGATTTCTAGAAGGCCGACATGCCGGCTTCTTTCACTCACTGGAATCACAAGGAAGGAATGTGCTTTCAACCTTTGGCTCTGTGAACTATCCCTTTTTTTTTTATTTGTCTGTCTTTTCAGGTTGAAGGTTTACAGTCATTCACCTGAATTTCCTTCTTTCTTTCTTTTCTTTCCCCGCCGGTAGAGTAAACCCATTAATCTCTTTCACTGCAAATATGCATAAAATGCATATTGATAAATAATTTTGGGCCTGAGATTACAATGTTACACAGATGAGAGCCTCGGTGTCAGAGCCGTCGTTCTTCAACCCGGAATGTGTGAAAACGGAGGCAAAAGGGGGAAGGGGAGGTGGGTTTGTGACAGTTTTTTCTTTCCTTGATGGAAGCCTAATGTAAATGTCAGCATTGTCTGAAATAGAAAGGCCTTCTATTTACAACGTGGAATGAGCTGTGACAGATGCAAAGAGCACCGAACACGCCAATAGGAGGGAGGAAAGCAGGCGCAGGAGAAAATGAAACTGTTGAAAACATGAAAAGAGGATGAGCTAAAAGGCTAAATTCCTCTTATTACAACAAAAAAACGGTAATTTTTTAAACTTTTGCCACAATACAACCGTTGACAATAATGAGAGGCCAACACATCGTTTTGGAATGTGTTTATGTATAAAAATATGAAAAAATAAATAAATATTCGTAGCTTTCTTGAGTCAACACTTTGCAACATTTGCTGCAATTATATCGGCAAGTACTTTGACAACTTGGCACATCTAGAGACTGAACATGTTGACCAGATTTCTTCACAAAATATCTCAAGCTCAGTCAGAAATGGACAGTACAGGACAGGCGCTCTCAGGGACTGCTGGAGTTTGAGATTCTGGATCTAAACTATTTAAGCTGGAGCGACAACACGCACTCAAGTCTCAAGTTTTGCAGCCTGTAACTGGTTTCCTATCATTCCCCCCCACCCCCCTGGAAATCTCCATCTATCTTCCAATTAACCTCGCTGAAGAAAAGTATCCCCACATCATTACTGTGCCACCACCATGTTTCATCGTAGGCAGGGTGTGTTTAGGGTGTTATGCAGTGATATTTTTCTGAAATTCATATTTTTCCAGTTTCGTATTTTTTAGGAGGTATCAAGAGTAAATGTCGCAAACTGTACCGTGGATTATTGCTGTGTGGTGCAGAGGTGAGGCAAAGGGCCCATATACAGAGGCCTGGGTTCGATTTCTTTCAAAATTGCTGCGTATCGTACCCCACGTCCTCTTGCCACCTACTTCCTGTCTGGGGACTATAAATAAAGGCATCTATTGATAGTCACCAACGAACAAAAAAATATTTTCCTTCCTCTTTGTAATAATATCTTACTTACCATCTGTTACCCAAAATCCTCCCAAAATGCATGAAATGTAATATAGAAGCATAAAAATACTTGAAGCTTGTTCACTGCATTACCATCATTCTGTTTGTTTTGAGAACTCTAAATCAGAAACTTTCAGTCTGTCCTAATCATGTTTAGGACTATTTGTGGATTTATTTGCAAACCTCACATTAAGCATGTGTTGCTTACCATTGTTTAGCTCTAAAGCTAAACACAAAAACAAATGCAGACAAAACGCTAAAGCGCATCCTAATGTGCTCAAGCATTTGTCTTCTGTGATCTAGTCAACTTATCGAATAAAATCGCTTCTTCACTTCTTTCAATGCGCCCTTATAGAAATCAAGAATTCATAATTTTTTAACAAACTGATTTTATCCCGTCCAAAATCCACCAACTTACAGTGGATTCGGTCTGTAGTAGAAAAGAACTCTTGACTTGTGCTTCAGCTTTCCATCCACCTCAACATAGACCACCCTAAAATAATGTTAGTACCTTTTTAATGTATTTCTTCATGAGGGTAATTGAAATATTAACACAGCTTGTTAGGGACCAGAGACTCAGGCGTCTTCAGTGCTCACATCTTTCTCAACCCACCAAGGAAATTATCTCACTTTTAAATACAGACTCTATCTCATACCGCCATGATTAATTCAAGGATTTTTCTAATCTAACCGTCTCTGGAATATGTTCCCTGACTTGGCAACAAATGGAAACATATTTTTTTAGGATATTTTAATTTATATTTGCGTTTGATTAAAGTCTCCGACGCGAAGCTCGCCTCGCCGAAACACAAAACGGGCGAAGCAGGAGCGGACGCTGGTGATTTGCATAGAAAGCACAGGTAAGGAAGGAGGAAGAGATGCGACGTGAAGAAGGTTTAGGGAAAAGAGGATTTGAGGGAAGGAGGGCGGCTTAGGCCCGACAGCTGGATGTGACTGGTACGAACACAAACTGGCATGTTTACCCCCCTTTCCAGTGATGTGAGAGCCGTACCAGGAAAAAAAAAAAAAAAAGGAGTATGCAGTGAAAATTAGACGGAGGCATAACATCTCTGCATCTGTGAGCTGTTTGATCTGAACAGGCACATGGCTTTATGCTCACCTACATGCTGCATCTGCGTGTCACTGTGTGACTTTAATTGCAGAGATATGCCTCTATTCATATTGAATGTGTGGTTGTGTGCAGAGTTTGCCTCGCAGATAGTCATTTGGGTTGGAGAGGGAGTGTGACAAGTGAGCGGGGGCATGTTGAGGGGTATTTCTCAGACGTTTGAGGGGAGGTGGGGGAGACAACAGGCCCGCAGAGGGTTGGGGCTGCGGTGTTGGGGGGGTCCTGGGAGGCCATGTGCTGCTGCCGTCACATGTCACGTTTGGCACGGCAGAGGGGCGAGCGGCAAGAGGGCGAAGAAAACACCACCTACTGGGAACTGTGGGCATTGGGGGGTTGGGTGAACAGAACAGTTTTGGAGCTGGAGATTTTTATTTATTTTATTTTTTTTTGTTGTTTTCTGCGGGCTTTATCAGAAAGAGCAAAATAAAACATGCACTGATAGATCTGCCACTAACAATCAGACTTCTGATTGTGTGTGTGTGTGTGTGTGTGTGTGTGTGTGTGTGTGTGTGTGTGCGTGTGTGCCAGAGAACGTCAGAAAGACATCCTACTTATTTGGAATGTATGTACTCAGGGATTACAGTGACAGTAACAATGGTGTGTTCATCTTCCTGACACAAACCAGTGGCAAGGCGCACCGTCACCTTCCTAAAATAATGGTTTAAGTAATATTTTTGCCAAAAGGGTTTTTTTTTTTTTTTTTTTTTTTTTTTTTGCTAAAACATCTTCTGGAGAGAAAGAGGTGATCTGATATTAAAGAAATATTTTAGTTTTGTTCGTTCTAACTCATCTCACGGCACTCTGCATGAGCGTCTGCATCGATTGGATCGTGCACACGTTCCAATTCATCCTAGTCATCAAACACTGCGTCAACTGCGGGTCATTATTTATCATTTACCAAATGTAGCTCAAAAATGAGTTTTCCGTCCAACTTAGGAAGCCCAAAAGATTTCATCAAGTCACTGACTTGCAGCGTTCACGATCGCTTGTGTCGTGTCATGAACTTTACAGCAATCCCTCATAATCGGGCATGCACGTAGCGACAGTGGAGAGGAAGACGCCTCCAGCAGAACCCAGCGCAAATACCCAAAACAGAACCAGATGAACTGATGTAGGAGTGCTTCCTGTGTCAGTGAAAAGCAAAACATTAGTCGCAAGATGGAGACAATATTTAGTTGTGGACAGGATCATCTCAGCCGATGTCTGTCTCCTCCAAAAACGGCTTCTATGGAGAGATGAATACAGAGAGAAAACGCAAAGTCAACAGTTGAAATAACAGCAAATTAGAGAGTAGTAGTCATAGATTGCTGCGTTTTAGCAGCTTACCTACAGCGACAGCTCCAGATAACCTGAGCCACACTAGAAATAAGCTTTATCAAAGAGAAGGGTTTTAAGCTCAGTCACAATCAAGTCAGTGGACACCTTTTCAGCTCTGCCCAAGCTGGTCCTGCTAAAAGTGAAGTCACCTGTATGTAGACATCATGTTTTATTATATTATATATTAAAACGTGCTTACATCAGGTGCTGAACTAGCATGATTTTAATATACACTGGCCAGACGTATGAAATAAAACTGTGTCCTGCTTTAAAGTGTTGTGTCAAGTGTGAGCCTCTCATACAATGTCCAGTCTAAATTAAATCAAGGGGCATCTTAAGTAACATCAAAGGAAACTTGACACATCTAGGCTCGGTGTGTCATCCGAAAAGGGAGAATTTATTCATTATGCAAATGAATTAATTCTGCATTTCAGATTTAGTCAAGGCGCACCTAAAAAAAATGGATGATGGAAAGCATCGGAGATATGGCAGGAAAAAGGAAAGCAAATTAAGAAAGGTGAAAACGGGGATCCTTTTAATCTCTAGTGGGGGGTGGGGGGGGGCACCCGACTGTGTGCGTTGGCGCTTTCTCCCGAATGCAAAGTGCATGTCGGTGTTCTCGGGGAACGCATCACAAAGTGGACGATGTTCCCATAGAAACACCTGCGTTATTTTATTTTTTTTGGCTACAAATAAACATGCAGACTTTGCTCACATTTCTTTGAAGACCACAGTTTCCCATTACTCTCAGCGTCTGCTGTTTGATCCTCAAGGCAACCAGCAGCACACGTCCCCGCACTTGTATTACAACATCCCTTGTTCCCATTTTAATTTCTTCTCCCTCAACACCCTCACCCCTCGCCTCCACCACCCCGGCACTCGGCTTGGTAATGATGGATGTCTGGTGTGTGCAGCGTACCAAAAACCTGGAGGAAACATTCTGTCAGCCGTCATCCCAGTGCAAGGATGCCTATGTTCAGGCGAAGGACCCTGGTGCTGTCACGTCCTCTAATTATTGCGCGAGAGATTTATTAACCCTCGAGTGGAAGCAGCCATTTTAATCATGAGCTTTAACTATTTGGATAGATGTGACTTAGGAAATCTCTGTCTGCCTTTTACTGTTCAAATCAAGACACTTGCATTTTTCACACCTGTGGTAGTAAGCGCACTCGAAAAACTTTGTGGCAGAGAAAGTTTATCTATGGGGTACATGTGGTTTTTTTCTGCTCTTTGTTTTATTACTGTGTTGTTTAAGGTTGTTTTTTTTCTGGTCTTGTTAAGTATAGATGCTCAGATCAGGCTTTTTATGGTGGAATGCAATTTCAGCTTTTGTTTGATGTCTGTCCTGCTGGCATTTGGTGGCCCACTGAGGTCCAAAACCACAATGCTCATGCTGCATCAACTGGAGGGCAAAGATATGTTGTTGTTTTTTTAATTTATATATTTAATCTGCTTCTAACTTTCTTGGAACAGAAAATAAACGGCATGGCTAAGGCTAAATGAGATTCACTCTCTTTGTTTAATCTTCTGATTTGGCCCTGGGTGAGATTAATGGCAGTGATCTCACCATTGGGAGAGGAAAGTAACGGAGCTGAGACGACACAGGAAGGTGGCTGCAGGAAAGGAGGAACACAGGGAGAGATAGAGAAGCACAGCTGACTTTTACAAGAAGAGAGAGAATTGTGCAAAAGAAACGATACAAAAATTTAACTTTTCCTTTCTACTCCAAGGCATGAACTTAAATGTTTCTTCTTTTTTTTTGATAAGGGAAAGTTTAAGCTATTTGCAAAAAAAGAAGAAATAATTACTAGTTGAAGCAATGCAAAGGTACTGAAAGGCATCTATGTGCAGTTCTAGAAACTATTGACTTAGTGAGGCTACACTGCACTTTTTGGAACAGTCAAATAAAATCCTAATAAACTTAATTAAACTCTGTGGTTTTAACATGTCAGCATCTGAATAGGCTCCAGAGGTACGAATGCATTAGCAACTCGCTAATTGTGCAGTTTCAGAGTCACGGAGCGAGTCTTTTTTTGTTGTTGTGTTAAATCAGGGGGGAGACATTATTTGCATGACATAAAGGATTCTCTCCTGCTCCGATTTGTAACTCGGAGGACCTGCTGGCACGCGTCTTCAACATATTCTCGGCCTTGTTTGCAGTGCCTGATGAAGCCTTTTCATTTAGCTCACGTCTGCAGTGAGTGCAGCGGTGGCACAGTTTTATATATAGCTCAGATTCCAACCTCAGCGTTCTGCCTGGTTAACGCTTCATGGGGGCTCCCGAGTGTTAACAGGCAGCGGCATCTAATTTTCCTACTTTATACAATTTACCACAACCCTCTGTGTAATGAGATCATATGTGTGTTGAAAATATGCGTGTTGTATGTTCCCTCAGCAAAACAATATGTGGCTGGGCAGAGTGCTGTGTGAGGGGAAATCATAATTCAAATTTGAGAATCTTAATTTTCCAGCATGGCTGTCTCAACTTGACTTTTATTTTTTTTTTTTAGTGTTTTTAAATTCTACCTCCTTTAATGAGCTGTGATTGCCAACTGGCGCCTGAAATCATATTTGTTTTTGTATGTGTGAGCTTCTAATTATTTAGTTTTATGTATGCCTGTGGAAAGCGGCTAATTTCTCCAGCACTGCTCACGAACGTCGGCTTGGAAGGAGAGTAAGTTTGTTTCCAAGGAGCTTTATTCATTAAGTTTTATTAACATAGTCAGCATCCCGGAGCAATGTGGTGGCAAAAGAAAGACACGCAGAGAGAGATGGGAGCAAGAGAGAGAGAGAGAGAGAGACAGAATGAGTTAGGAAAAACCGTAGAAATAGAAATACAGACAGCGCGAGAGTTGGAGGGATCATACATGCACCTGAACCCGGCCTGAAGGGGCCCATTTTCCTGCAGCTGAGGCTGCAATTGCAGCCCCACAAACAAACACAATCAGGCACGCACAACTGTCCGTCCTCTCTTTTCTTTCCTCCCACTCGCACGTAGGTTTTGCACAACCCCCCCCCTTTCATCCCCACCAACAAGCCGGGCCCTGTTCCACACCAGTGGCTAAAAAGACGGGCAGCGCAGCTGACACTTGTGCCTGAGAGAGGAAGAGAAAGCGGAGCCAGCTCTCCCCTCTTCTCTCCTTTTCTTCCAAGGACTGCTGCAGCTTTTATACTCCTCGTCCCTTCTGCAAGCTGTTTAACATTTCATAGCAGTAATGCATGGGGCTTCTCCTGGGCTGAAAGTCACAGCACTGGTTTATTCATCAGACCTGACCAATTTAGCTGCAAGTGGATAAGCAGATTTAGGGGCCGGCGGCGAGTGAGATATTTAGTTTGAGTGGTATTTGGGATTATAAACGTGGCCGTCGTATATCAAAAACCGATCGCTTTGCTACGTTGAAGTACAGCACAGTCACGGGAATGAAACAATGCTGTTTGGCTTTCGGTGTCACAAAGCCCCTAAGGCATGCATGGCTTTCCATTAATGTGACAGCAAAAGAACAACGTTTCTTTCATGTCTGAATGGGTCTGAATTTATGCTTTGTAACAATGCAAACCAGCAGCCATTGCAGGTTGGACCGTTTTAAAACTTTCTTATTAGTTTAAAAAGAGCACTTGTAGGTCAGGTGCACAGTAGTAGAGAGCTCAATTTTTATTTTCCTGAAAGTTTTGGTATTAGGAAGAAAAAGAAATGTACTCTTTCTTTTCAGAGCCACGTTTAGATGAGTGGTTCTGAATGTCTTTTTTTCACAACACATACAATTTTACAAACCATCGCAGCGCACACACGCCATGCGAACTGCACATGTTCATCGCTTCAGCAGATTGAATGCAACTGAAATGTCATTGTAACATGACTTAATCTTACTCTGTTTGAACTGATGCATATTCGGTTACAACAGCATGCTTAAACTTTGTAAGTAAAGCCGGCTGCTTTTGGCACTTTCTAAAAGTGACCTTATCACAGGGGTCACTCATATATTATTGAGATTTTATTCCCAGGGAGAGAGGTTGTTTAAAAAAAAAAAAAAAAGAAAAGGTGTGGTGAATGTAAGGCTCTCTGTTCAGATGCAGCAGGATACTGTGAATTCCACACCCTGCCTCCCAATGCACATGTGCTATACGTCTTTATTTCCAGGCAAAGATGGTCCATATCATAACAAAAATAATTACAATTATTTAAAAAATGTAATGAGAACAATAATAAATACAATTAAACAAATCAAGTGAAAAAGACACTTTGATGACACCACTTTGGTGGACTACTTTTTCGTCTCGAAAGTAAAGATTTACAACTAAATATTCCTCTTCGTTTTCTCAAGTTTGGATCTTTGTGACACACTTTTTTATAGTCTACATTAGTCAATATGTTCATTCAGTTTGAATACATAAAATGCAAATAATTTAACTCTCATGTCATGAATAACAGTGTGCATAACATTAAGGCGTTTTCGCTGGACTTGCTACAGAAACCTGCTTACATTGGGTTTGGTGTCGTTCCCAGATCCACATTTAAACATCAGGAGTAAAAAAGCAGTCGCCAGAACTTTTGATTTTACCCGTTTCTTCAGTTAGACCGAACTGGACTCTACTTTGGTGGGGGGGGGGACAAACAAACAAAAAAACATGGCCAGTTCAACACAGAAATGGTTTAAAAAGATTCCTCTCTATATGTTCTACAAATCTGTAAAATGTTGTAGGAGAAGGCACATCTTCTTTGCAAAAGAATACTAATAGTGCTGATAAAAAAACTGAATTTCTTAACATGGAATATATGTATATACAATAACTTTTATTTTAAGGCTTTTTGCAAATTTCTGGCAGGAGTAGCATTAAACGTTGCTGTCCCTGCACTTCCATTGTCAAACACCCCCCCCCCAAAAAAAAAAAAAAAAAAAAACTGGTGACCTGTTCTACTCCCACACCGTCAGCCTTCAAATATGGTCTTGTCTCCTGGTTCATAAAGCAGATGCTCAGGCATGTCTGTCATGGACATGCATTGTTGGAAAGTACGATACAGATCTATAGTTTCAGGGAACATAAAATGGCCTTGATTTGCTCTGGCAGCTTACTCGCTTTGACAAGTAACATCTTGGTTTTGGAACCACATGCTTCTCTTTCTTTTTTTTTTTTGCCTCTCTTTCTTAATTCCGCTCCTGACTGTCCCTTCTGTTTTTTGTTTTTTTTCCGGATTTTATTTAATCAGTTTTTTTTTCTTCTTGCTCTCTAATTAACACACTCTTCTCTGCTTAATGTTTTTTCTTCTCAGCTCCTCTGTCAGGAGGACTATAGGGTACTGGAATATTCTCATTAATTTAGTAACACGCTCTAATGTTTGCTTTGATGCCCATTAGTCCAGCAGCTCGGCTAAACACGTGAAAACACAGATCAGAGGGCAGACAGTGCAAGTCCCTGGTGGCACGGTGTGATGAAACATCCTGTTACACTTGCAGTGTTAGACCGGACTAGTTGGTTATATGTGGGGAAAGAGGCTCAGAGATGCTACTCCAGAGTGTTTTTTTTTTTTTTTTTTTTTTATTTTTTTGTATTTTAAGGTAGAAAAACATGCAGGGGTGGTTGGCACTTCAATCATAACCATCATGCCTTTTCCTAAGAATAGCGATCATTTGAAGCATCATATGTTCCTTGACATCACCATGTTTTTTTTTTTTTTCTCGTCATGGCTGAAAGAGAGAGTACGGGAAGGCAGGAACTGAGAGAGTACAATCAAAGATCAGTGGGAGTTGGCAGGGTGAAAGGAAGTCAGTCAGGACCCCCAGAGCCTTGTGATTCACCCACACACACACACACACACACACACACACACACACACACACGCGTCCACAACGCAGCACTAAACATGCACACATAAATGTGTATTTGCACTCCGACACAGGTTACCTCAGGACAAATTGCTATCGGTGTCCTTTTTTTCTTTTTTTTTTTGTTACCATTCTTTATCTTAAAGGAGAACTGAAGATTAATCAGAAACTAGTTTTCAGTACCACTTTCTGTAATTAGTTTATTGAACCGGCCTGCTATCTCTCTTTTACATTTGTACCAGTGTGGAAAATGTATTATCTCTTCTTTGGATTTAAGAAATGGGATTTTGAACCTTTTGGAATAGTTTATCTCAGTTTTCAGGTGAAATGTTGTTTCGCAACAGCATAGGAAATTTTCGAATTTAAATTTTTATCTGTGCTCTATATCGAACATCATTTTGGACTTAAAAACATTCTTTGGCATTAACTTATTTTCTGATTTCTCTGATTTAGTCAGTTCATTTTTGGATTAAAGGACTACTTGTGTTTTGTCAGTACTGTGTTTTTTGGATTTCTCAACAAGTAGAAAGTGGTGGAGACATGTAGAGTGGAAAAGGGGGTAAAAAAAAGCATCTGTGGCTTTTTTGTGTGCAGTTACTGTCAGTTTACTTTGAATCAATATTTTGTACACCTTAACACCTTTCATGTGGCAGCAAGTGAACCAGTAGTAGGACAAGTGCACCATTCACAGAGGCTAATGTCAGTTCTTGGTCATGCAGTTACATTTGCAACTCTATCAGACTAGTTGGATTGAATGAGTGTGAATGAGTGAATGAGCTCTGGTTATAAATTTAAGGTCACTCTCATGCTATACAGTAAACCTCTGCACTAGTCTTCCAGTCTCATAAACCTTAACCAGTTTCTCGATACTCGCTGAAGAATGGCATCACTACCTGTTCCACAATGGGGATGTTGTTTACAGGATAAAACCATCCACTGTATTAAGAGCCTTTTAGCCTCTTTTTTTCCTGGCTTTTTTTTTTTTTTTTTAATGTTGCTTCTATATTTTGTTGCTAACATTCTCTAACAAACCTCTTAAGCCTTAACAAAGTAGCTATTTAAATTCATATTAAATCGCGCTCAAGTGGACCCTATTTGCTAATTTTATGTTTTTGTTTACGAGCAAGTATTGCGGCTGAATACAAATGGACACTATGCCTTTCAGATTTTTATTCATAAAAAAACAAACAAAAGAAAACGAACCCATAAATAGCTATGGACATTGTGTTGGTTTATCACTACATCCTGATAAAATACACTGGGGTTTATGTCGTAATGTCACAAAATATATAAAAAAAAATGTTTAAGAGGCATTACAACTTTTGCACAGCGCTGTGAAGGTGTTGATGTAAAGCTGCTAATGTTGTCAGCATATAACAAGACGTGGTCCTGATCACCAGAGGTTACGGGTGTCATTAATCATTTGAAAGCTATTGATTTCAAAGAGTTGAAATTGATGAAACAGAATCAATCGGTATCGCATGTTTTCTTTAGCCATGTTGTGGAACAGGATGCACGGACGCACTTTTTGTGTTGGTTAATGCACTTAGACGTACACACTCACTTAAAACATCTGGAGCGGTGTTGGTCTACGAAAGAGACCAACACATACTCATGTGTGTTAGTATGATCCATGCATCCGATTGTTTTTTTTCCCCCTGAGAGAAGTTTTGTGTTCGTTTGTAACAAGTATAAAATGTACATTAATCATAGTTGACAAGAAAAGAAACTTTGTTCACATTGTTACAACAACATGTGCTTAACGTGCTTCAGATATGTGCTTCGTCATCCTTTACCCCCGTGATCCGCGGCGGGAAAAGGTCGGGGACTGTTTTCCAGCCCCTCTCTAAGCTCATCATCTCTTTAAGCTGTGTACAGTATTAGACAGTCATTTCCACCATCTTCACCTAATGCTGTGTGTGTGGTTGACTTTAATATCTTGTGCAATGGAAGCCTCAGGCTCACTTCCCTCTTCGCTCTGACCAGTAGTATTTATGCGAGATGTTAGCTTCACCAACTGCGTGAGGTATCCACGTGAACACAAAAACAATTGGTTGAAGAATTTACTGTAACACAGCCAACGATGCCTTCCTGGTGTATTCAGTGTGGTTTGTATTAGCAGTCAGGAAATGGGTCTTGGAGTTGTCTCAAACTTGAGACATCATATATTTAATTAACAAAGATAAATACAAAGAAGCAGTATTTAATTGATGATTTCATTTATTAATTGCTGAATTTGCATGGAAACAGTAACTGCCCTTAACGGACATTAACTGAATCGAGTGAGGTCTGCAATGTTATTCTGTGGTCCTTCGTAAAGTCCTAGATGTGAACATAGGCAGAATCTAAAATATCTTATTATAACTTCAATAATGAGAAAATCAAGAAATGAATACATTCATTCAACAATCTTTATATGAAACCCAGGCCAATTAATATATCATGGAAATCATTAGCTCAAATTAAAAGTAAAACAAACAAAATCATCGTATGTTTGAACGAAATGTATTTTGAACATTATTTATGTAATTATTTAACAGACATGTCCTGCAAAACATTGTCAGTTTCTGTTACTGTCAGCCTGAACCAGCATTAAATTCACTCAGCGAGGATAACGCTGTTACAGAGGCCATAATGTCTGTAGAACCACCATTTTTACCAACTGTGAGCTTTTTTTATGCTTCGTTCAATACCAGTTTTTTTTTTCTTTTTTCTTTCCATTCTCAGTTATGCCTTTTAAATTTCTTTTACAAGAATAATTAAACATAATTTGACTGCAACCTTGGCGGTTTATTAAAAGCTTGTTAAACTTGCCTGAAATGTAAGTGAAATGTCAGCTCAGAAATGAGCATTTTAGCATGATAGTAACTTATAAATGTGGAGGGAAAATGGCAGCATTTTAGCTGTTGTTCAATAAAATTGAAAACGCGTAATATTTTTTATATAGATTCATCGTAGATTCAATTTTCATGCTTAAATACCAAATAACTTCTGTTTGAAATACTTTGTATTTCTGCAAATCTTTACCAGTTTAAGAAAAATGTTGATTGATTATTTAATAGTTAAGTGTATCCGTCTAAAAAAATGATGGTTTAAAAAAAAAAAAAGGACATTACAGTTGTTAAAAACGTATGGCGCTATTGAGAATAGCTTTATATTTCCGAGTGGTTTTCAGCTTCATTTTCCTACATATTGAGGCTCCTGCTGATTCTTGCCTTTGCATGGGTAAGAATAGACTGCACAGCGATGGTCATGCATCTAAAAACAGTTACTGAGTCATACATCTAAATACAATAGTGAGCATTTGAATCCTTTTCAGTTGTTTGCAACAGACTCGGTGGAAGAAAAAAAAAAACAGGCATTCATGGTTAAAAAGCTTATTAAAAAATGTCGAAAATACTACTTGAGCAATGCCATTACTACACACATTCTTCCCATAACTCGGATGCCTTTTTTGTTTCCTTCTTGCACCCGAAAGAGCATGTGCAGA
>NW_015114438.1:88507-134006 GCF_001443285.1 Poecilia latipinna | reverse complement strand
GACCGCTTAAACATTTTAAGAGGGTACTGGAAATGCATTAACAAAATTCAAATAAATAATCAAATAAACCAGAACTGGAACAACATGACATTCCTTCAGTGAATCATCATTTAATAGAAAAAGGTTGCATCCACAGCTAAAAAAAAATAGTTGTAACATCAACATGAAAAGCTCAACAAATTCTGTTTCATTTAGCATCAACACAGTGCAGGGCTGATCTATTGACTAGTTTTTGAACAATAATTGAATAGCAAAATGTGCTTCATAAAATATTTGAACCAGGTGAAGCTAAAACAACCTCTTAAAGAGTTCTGGGTAGAACATATTCACAGAAAAAGATGCAAAATGTTTTTTGCACAGTTTTGGCTTAATTACTGCTCTGAACATGTTTCAAAAGAGGTCTTATCCTCCAGTTAGCGATTGATTGTTAAATCAGTTGACGTCTTTTTCAATAATCGATTAATCGTTTCAACCCAAGCTGAAAAGCATCAAAACTGCTGTCTAAAGAAAACAAAAAAAAACAAACATATGTTTATGTGTCCACACATTTAGCAAAATAACCATACAGAAACATCTCTGCAGTGTTTTTTAAAATGTCAGAAAGCTTGCCGTTTGTTTTAATCCTGTGAGTAACAAATACACCACCAAAGACAACATCCAAGGAACCAGAGAGGAGGACGTATTCTCCTAAAGGCCAGCTTTGCCTAGGCAGCATGGCATTCTCGCAAACAATGTGCCATATGTATGCATAGCTTAGCCGTCACGCTGCAGCTAAGCTATGCATTCCCTTTCTGCAGCTGGTATAAGGCCAGGATAACGCAACATGCTTGGCAGAAGCAAAACTCCCAGACGAGAGATTCAACTCTAATCAGCTTGTTTGGAAATAATGTTGCTTTCAACGTAAAATGCTTCTTATCACACAGAATACCAGAGGTTGAAATGTGATTCTTAAATTTCATGCATGTGTGAAAATGTCTCTTTAAAGACATGAAAAATGTTGCCGTTTTTACTTTGGAGTAAAACTTTTTAACTTTTGACATTTTTAAATACTACTATTTAAAACACACTTGATCAACCAAGAGGATTCACATTTTCAATAAAAAAAGAGAAAATTTGGGAATGAATTTCCAGGTGTCATTTGTACACCAATTATTTTATTAATAACTACCAATGGCTGTGATATCACCTGAAAAACAGAGCTTTTTATTTGAAGTGAAGTACTCAGAATTTCCAAAGACAACATAAAATAAACTTACTCTGAAATATCTTTTGTATCTATTTCCACTCCTGTTGATTTCATAGTTTGATGCCCATCTTTGATTTACCTGAAGTAGATTTCATTTTTTAAATCAACCAAGTAGTCCGTTAACTTGAGTTTTCAAACACTCATATTCTAAAAAATACACTAATTTTATATGTAAACACATGCTTACCGTCTTAGTGTCGAGGTAGAATATTCCTTGGTGCCGTTTTTAAACGATGCATCTATATTATAGGGTTCAACCTTTTTAATGAGTAAAGGAATTCATATTTTTACCACTACAAATGCAGAATATTCATCAAAGATCATTTGTAGATGGTTTCATGGCAATGTCTCTCAATATTTTTGAAAAATATAAATTGTTAGTGCGTCACTATTCTTCCCAGGTTTTAATATAACATGAAGGACATAAATGGCCAAACAAATTAAAATATGTTAAACACTGTAATGGTTTCAATTTTTTTGACTACACTCATGATCTTGGCATCATTTAAAAGTTATTTAAATGCTTTTTTTAAAATATGAAACAATTGATTTTCAACTAAAATTGTTCTTAGCATACCAATTCGCAACAGATGTCATCTCAAATTGCTTAATGAATCAGATCCAATTTATTTCCAAAAAAATAAAAAGAATGATTCCAATAGAGCAGAGAAAATCAAACTAAATTGCATAAATTGAAAAAGTGTAATTAAATTTAGTTCATAAAGCCACTTGGTAAAAAAGTTATTAATCTAAAGAAGCTCATTGACTTTGCAGCAACCTCTCCTCCTGACCAAGCATGTTATGGCAGCAGACGGTTGATTGTTTTGACACACAACTCCTGAAAGCTAAAACCTATAATTAGTTATCATTCTTGGAAAGAAACTCGATCAGCTGTTCAAACATTAAGTCAAGAGAAATAAAATAGGTGTTATGTGTACAGTAGAAGAGTGTAGTTAATGTATGAAGTGAGTAAAAGCAAATAACACGTCTCCAATCCATCTGTGGAAGCAGATTAGCATCTTGAATGTTGAATTCAAAGCTCTCTTCTGTCTAAAAATAGTAGACATGTGTTCACATTTTGACTACTTATTAGGAACGCTGTCGTTGCTGAAAACATTCAAAATCTCACAGAGAAACTAAAATATTCAAGTTGAATATTGAGGAAATGACAAGCCTCTCTCCACCGGTGAACGACTTAATTTTTAGACAGACATGGGTCCAACCCCGAGGCTAGAGTTAGCTACCTGACTGACCAGTTTGTTGGTAACAACCTGCTCAAATACCACAGTTCCGCTTGTGGTGGCATGAACTGGTTCCCATACTGGCCCAGTTCAGTCAGGATCAGTTAGGCCCACTGGATGAAGGTCCAGCCCAGGATCAGATAAACAAACAGCCCTGCCAGTGTGCGGCCCTTGACCCTTGTCCCTCTCCACTAACTCTGACAGGCCTTCTCACCCTGTTGTGCTAACGTAATGTTAAAACAGGCAGAGCCGCCAAAGCTGGCCTAATCTAACGTCGATACACTAATTTAGCATGAAGTGCTAACTGCCCGGGTATCCCCCAGCAGCTGTCGGCCAAAGAGTAAAAATTTTACTTACCAAGCAGATAAATTATCAGATGACAGCAACGCAATGTGCAGTAGGGACAGAGTGTCCGCAGTTACCACCAGAAGGTGTTCAACGACGAAATGTAAGGGTTAGCGGTGGCTAAGCTAGCTAGCCTACAGCTAGCAGTGAACTGTCGTCACTCAACACTCAGTGCATATAAACTCTGGAACTGTGCTCCCTCTTTACGCGCTCCCGTTTTGCATTACATTATCTCAGCTGGTGAGCAAAAGAATAAGCTCGGCTCTTGTGTTTCTGAGGGGGAGAATCAGTGTACGGCCAAGCCAGGGAGGGAACCTGAACCGTCTGCCCCAGCCTCTCCACTTGACAGCTTGACAGCTCGCTAGCTAGCGTTAGCTTGTGAGACGCCACGGGGACAGGACCCGGATGTTCCAGACTGCGTCTATTCAAAAACATGACATCATCATTGCTGCTCTGCTGCAACCCATGTGCACGGAGAGCGTTACACAACGCTACATCTAAACCTCAATGTCACACTTTTATATGTATGTGGTGGAAACAGTGATGCAAAAATCAAAATATATTTAAATCAATGGTTGATTGGTATTACATACCCTACTAGTGTACAGACAGATTTAACCCTGTGAGTGACATAAGGTTACTGTTTTTTAACTGCTGAAGTGCATTTCTCTTTACAAAAAGGTAGTCATTTGTTCACATCATGGTAGTTTCTAATTCCTCATCTTAACAAATTGCTAATAATTTTGGACATGCAAGTTTATCTTAAACCAAATGAGGAGATGCTGCTGCTGACCCTCCCTCTTGACTGTCTCTAGAAATCAGGTGAAGAGGCAGCAGGAGGGGCTGAACTGGAACCAGGCTGCTGGTCTAAGTATTTCTGATAACATTACTAAAACTGCAAAATAAGATGGCTGTTCAAAGAGCTCTGTATCCAAACAAACTAACAGAAAGCTTAGTGGAAGGAAAAAATGTGTGACAAATGCCTTGCTACTGAAATGTGGTATACAAATAAAATTTGATTGATTGATTGAAAAAACTGTAGCTATTATTCGTGGCTGTTCTGTTTCCCTGCTGTTTAAAGTAATTTTTTCAGCTGATCTAACCACTTCATTTGGAAATGAAGGTTGCAGAATCAGGAAAATTAGTGAGAAGCTTCATGATCTGAGATGCTCATTCTTCATAGGCTGATCATAAAATGCAGTAATTCTTGTAAAAGAAATCTCAAAAAGTAATGAATGCATATACTGTACTCTTGTCTAACTGGTTTCTTGTTTTTATTTTTATTTTTAAAGCTTGAAATAAATAAGTAAACAAAATAAATACATTAATTAAAACCTGAAGACAAATCATCCTTTTTCAAACAAAGCCAATATTTATGCATCCAAGTCAGGGTGGAAAGCCCAGATTATGCATATCTATAACTGAATTATTTAGTATAATGAGAGAGAACATAAGTTGAAGAACTTTATTACAAAAAAATTTTAAATATTAGCATCGATGCAGCATCTCTGCCAACCTTTAGATTAAAAAGTTTGTGTTCAGCTGGAGTCTCTTTGACTCAGTAAAAGCGCGTTTTCCTCCCTATGTGCTGATCTGTCAGAAAGCAACTCAGCGTTGGTCACTTACGTAACCTCTGCTCTGTGGGTGCAGAGGAGATTCGCCCTCTTGGAGCTCCTGTCAAACTGAAACCCTGGAGTTCAGCTGAACTTATCTGAACCCTAATCTGATCCAAAACAAAAACAAGGACACTCTCTCAGAGGTCACACAAAGCTTAGAGTGTCCATGAAAACATAAAGTCGTAATCACAATTGAAATTTCATCATAGAAAGAGAACTGCAGCATTTTTATTACTACCAGTGAAATTTTAATGTGAATTATTTCTGAGTTAGTAAAAATTTTATCTCTTTGTAACGTGTGAAGTCATGGGAAAATCAGGACAAAGATTTCAGACTTACACAGAGTTGTATACAGAAATATTTCATATGAAAGAGAACCTGTTATGCAAAATTCACATTTCCCATGTTTTTATACTTCCATTTGGGTCTAAATTGCTTCTAATTAAAACACACTTGGGCTGTTTTTAAAATGTACTGTTTTTAAAACATACTTTCCCTGTTTTATTACTGAAGCAGTAATAAAACAAACCACTTCATTTTACTGGTTTGGGGCAATAAAACTGTTTTTTAAGAAGTAAAAGATTTTTGGTGTCTGGAAAATTAGCAGTTTCAAAAACCTCCCAGTTGTTGAGTCTCACTCCGCTGTTACCTAGCAACTTCAGCGAAGTCTAGCCCGTCACCTAGCAACCCCAGCTGAGCTCCAACACATTTGGTCAGCTGGTTTTACTGCTGTATATACCGTACAATGGCTGCTGGAAAACACAACAAGTGTTTTGTTGTTGACTTACCATCCAGAAACTACTTGCTGGATTCTTGTTGGTTGTGCAGGAGGCTCCACTTCTGCTTTTCAAAGATGTACGGCTGTATAATTGCGCATCTGTTAACAGCCATTTTGACGTGGGAGAGTAAACGATGAGTTCCAGCAGCTTATTTGGATTTAAAATGACAAGACGCCCTAAAACAACTCATTCTGTTTTGTTGTGAATGTTCTAAACTCTGTGTGCTGATGAATAAAGATCTCTGAATAAAGAAAATTAATAGTTGATATTTTCTCACAAGTGTATATGAACAAAAACAATGTAATTATTAAGTGAAAGGGAAAAAAGCTGCCACTGCCTCTTTAAACTCAGGTCAGTGCAGCGTAGAACATCCTGTATCCTGAACATCATCTCTTTATAGGGCCTAATAAGTTGGTTTTATTTCTTGTATTTTTATTTTTATTTTCAAGAAAACTGAAAGCTCAACGATGAAGACATTGATTTACTTCTGGGTGATTTTCTGAAGACACAGCGTTAAACATGTAAATCAGTTCTGTGAGGCTGTAAGATCATTTTAGACATATAGCAGCATGTACATCCTGACTGCCAGGGGACTGTTTGTCCTGAGTGGGACACCACCAGTAACAGGATACGTCCCAGTACATACACTTCAAATAGCATGCTGATGCACATCATGTGTCTAAAATTAACTTGATTTTTTAAAAGAAACTTCTCACTGAACTGTACTCACACTTTGAGTTTAAAATAGCAGCAGCAGGCCAACATCACCAACCAGATTGGTCACTGTTTTTGGAAGAATCATAATTCAACATGGTGCATTATTTACTACTAAGAGTAGAAGATTAAGAAACACCAGACTCAACAGTTATGACACGTATTTGGCTGAAACTGTGTAGATTAATTAATAGCTGTTAAAATTGATAACAATGCTATTTGTTGTTTGAAAAACCAGGAGTCGCAAAAGTTAAAAATTAACATTTATGCTACATTTACTAGTTTTAGTGCATTCTTCTTTGAGAAAATGGTAATAGGATGGGTGAAAATATATTTAAAAAGTACAGAACTGTTTGACAGATAATAATATGATATAATATATTTCTCTCAATGCGGAGAAGAAAAACTATTTAATATAATATATGTATTTATAATTTATGAATTTGACTATCTCCAGTCCAGAGACCTCAGAGGAAAATTACTCAAGCAGACAGCAATGAAACATAAGCCTGTAGAAATGTGTATTCCACTGAAGAGCAATAAGGTTTAAATTAGCAAATTTACACTTATTTTATTAAACTTTATGTAATAATGTTTGAAAAAGAGCAAAAATGTTTGGACTCATCTACTTTGAAAGGTTAGTGTTCTCCTTTCATTTCAATGAAAAACATTTTTTATTTATTTAGGAAGATGTAAACACCAGATGAATAACAAAGATTCATCTGGTGTATATATAAGTGTATAATAATTACATTTGGCAATTATGTAAAATGCCAAATGAAATTAAATAATTGCAATTTTTTATTCTGTTAGTGACATGTAAAATCTATTAAGGATAATTTTTAATCTTTAAATGCTTCAAATTTGTAGGAAAGATTTATACTTTCCAGGGAACAGAAACAAAACAAACCACAAACATGCAGTCTTTCCTAATAACACTCATATAATACAGTCATTATATGATCAATAATCTATTTTTTGTATTGTAAAGGCACATTGATGCTTTTATAAGACATTGTTTTACTGAACAGCTGAGAAGCATGACCAGTTTTAATGGCAGTGCATAGCCTGCAGGCCTTTAGGGTGTGGTACGTTGTTGCCATGGATGCATGTTTGTGTGTATAAACAGTAAGAGGTAAAATATTTCTAAATACAATGCCCCAAAATTAAAACTTTGGGCATTTTATAACATTTTTATATCATATCATATGTTTTTAATTAACTTTTAATTTGTCTGATTGCATGTAGGAAGAAAAAGAAATTATAATAATTCACATTAACCTTAACATACCATCCTTAAATCAAAACATGGTGATGGCAGGATCATGCTGTGGGCATGCTTTTCTTCAGAAGAGACAGGAGAGTTGGTTAATATTAATAGGAAGGAGCTAAATACATAAAAGCATTACCTCCTCAGCAAGACATGAAGTGTTACTCATCCATTAAGGTCAGGTGTGTGGCAGAACATGCAGAACCTTGGCCTAGTCAAAGTCCTGACCTAAATCCAACAGAGAATATGTTGTAAGACCTAGAAATGGATGTTCACAGATGTTCTCCACCCATTCAGGTGAATATTTCTGTCTCTAGATGTGCAAAGGAAGAAATCTAACCCAAAATGTTAATTTATTTAATAAGGAATAGTGCATGCTAATTAACATGAGTACATTAAAACAACCATGTGTGCCAGATTTAGCCACAAGAGAGAATTTTCATCTATTGATGATATAAAATTAAAGAAAAACAATTGGCATGCACATGGAAGAACACGGAACATTTAATTTACAGCAAGTTACAAGAAATGGTTAGTAGTGGTACAAATGAGCAATTATAAAAAATCAAGTTAGCTATAGTTCATTTGTAGTTAGTCCAGAGGGGCTTAATTCAAGTGTATTCCATACTTTTCATTTTTATAAACCACTTTGTGTTGGTCACTTATATATGAAATCCCATTAAAACAGACTTATGTTTGTGCCAAAATGTGGAAAAAGTTTAATAACTAGCTACCTAGATAGACCGATCTTAAATTTGAAAATATTACAATATAGGAAGTGACGTCATTACAGTTTAGCTTCCTCTCTGCAGTTGTTCTTTTTTTATTCTCCGTATTAAACTCCTTTTCTGACAAATGGATTGGTGCTTTTCCTCCCTTCTGTGGAGTTTTATTCTTCTGTGTTTGCTCGTCCACGTCGTGTGTTTTATTTTTGGAGACGCAGACGTAACTCTCCAGCTAGCTAGCTTAATAGGACATAAACCAGGTGAGATCCGGACTCTGGACATGGAGCTGTGGGAGGGGTGCGCCTGGTTCGGATCGACACAAAAACTGTTTCGCAAAACCAGGATTGTCAATAAAATATGGATTTTTCGGAATAACAAATGCACAGTTGTCGAGTAACATCCGTTATAACTTCTCTTCTGTTCCCGTTATGCTGCCGTTTGCTCTATCGGTTAAACAGGAAGTTGCCCCTTCAAAATAAAATCATCGCGACTCAAACAGGAAGTTAACCACGGTTAAAACCAATTAAGAGTCTAAGTCATTTGTACGTTGTAGTCAACCAGATTCTGCAAAAATGTTTTTATATTCAATATTGAACTGTCAGGTTTTGTATAAATATTGATCAAATGTGTAACATAAATTAATCTACTGTTACTTTTTCTTATTGTTATTGTTTATGTTTTAAATTTTAATATCCAGTATTTATATAAAAACCTTTTACATTTTTTTATTATTTCAAGGAGATAAAGTTCAAACATAAAATGAAATATTGTTTCCTAAAGATAAAAAAAAAAATGGGCCCAAACACTGAACCCTGGGGAACTCCACTGGTTAAACCAGTTGAGTATATTCATTTATTTACTAGAGCTGTTGTTTTTCCATGATGAACTCTAAAATAAAGACTTAAATATTGAAAAATGTGAACATAACTACAGATCCACCTTTTTCTTTAGAATTTCTTATATAAATAATAGACTGAGATTTGGTAAATAGTTTAAATGTAATTGTTTCTGAATTAAAATGTTGTATTTTCCAGGCTAAAGTTGTTTTGTTGTTTTTCCTAGAATCCAGGCTGAGAGGCCTGGTGGTCTGGGTCACCGGAGCCTCCAGTGGGATTGGAGAAGAACTGGCCTATCAGCTGGCGAAGTGCGGGTCTCGACTCGTCCTGTCCGCTCGCCGTGAAGACCAACTGAACCGAGTTAAACAAAAATGTCTGGGTGAGTTATTCGGTTTTCAAATAACTTTCCTGAATGTCTAAGAATTTATATTTAAACTAAAATAACACGAGTTTGTTGTTTTTATGTCTTCTTCAAGAGATCTCCAGCCTCAAAGACGAGGACATTCTTGTTCTTCCTCTTGATTTGTTGGACAGGAAGTCGCATGAGGAAAAAACAAGAACAGTGATCGAAAACTTTGGACATGTAAGATCATCACATTTTTTTCATCCAAAGGAGAAAAGTGTTTTCATCTCCTTTCACAACCAAGAAACTAGTTGAGAATACAAATATTTTACAAGAGGGGTAAGACATTTAAGACTGTTTAAAACAAAAAAGCATGTAGTAAACATAAGAAAAGGTTTTAACAAGATGTACTTAAAGTTTTCCAAAATAAATCTATTTTGATATGACCAAAAAACCTCATCCTAGCGCAAAAACTGTTTTTTTTTCTGTTTGTTTGTTTTTTTTATAATTTGATGTGTTTCCATTAAGCAAATTTATTTTCGTAATTTCATATTTACACACTTTTATGGTTAACTGAAGTACAGCTAATGTAGATGACCAGCAGTTGTGGTCCAAGTACTAACCCCTGAGGAACACCCTTCAGTATGTAGTATATCTGTACATACTGGAATACTTAAATGTAAAGCCGTTTTTGTGGAGTTTTTAATGTCATTTAAACAAATAGAGACATAATGACAAACACGGAGAAGCAGCATTCAGCTTCTATGCACCACAAATCTGGAACAAACGTCCGGAGAACTGCGAAATAGCCGAAACACTGAGTTATTTGTTATACAAATAAACTTGATTGGTTGATTGAATGAGGACAGGATCAGTTCCACTATGTATGTTTCTGAAAATTAGATTTCAAACTCTCGACATTTCCCAAACCTCCTCCTCAGATCGACGTCCTGATCAACAACGGGGGCCGGAGCCAGCGCTCCCTGTTCCTGGAGACCCGCGTCGAGGTTTACGAGGCCTTGATGGAGCTGAACTTCATCGGCACGGTGTCTCTGACCAAGCAGGTGCTGCCTCACATGACGCAGAGAGGCAGAGGGAGCGTGGTGACCGTCAGCAGCGTGGTCGGCCTGGCTGGGGCGCCCCTATCCACAGGATACTCTGCCAGCAAGCACGCGCTGCAGGTGATGCCACTTTGTCAGACTTTACTGGACGACAAATTGTCCCAGAAGTTATCGCTATAAACAATAGTGTTGTTTGTTTGAGAACTTTTTCAAGTAATACAATGGTAATAGTGTCATAATAATACAAGTTGTGACGTCACTCTTCTGTGAACTTTGTAGCTGGCAGCCATCTTGGTAGGCAGTTGCTATGACAACAATAAGCTGAGAATCTCGCCTTGTTCCTGTCTAAACATCATAAGTACCTCACAACTATTACTCAGCTACAACTTTTGAGTACTCTACCCACCTCTGTGTAATTCTAAGATAAATATCAGTGATATTCACTTCAGTACTTGCTGCCAAACTAGCAAAATTAGCTGAGCTAATGTAGCTTTTTTCCGCAAGACATTTTAAATATTCAAAATAAATAAACAGCAGAATAACAATTAAAATAAATGAATAAGTCTCTGAAAACAAAATTGTCCTTCAAAAAAAAGGCTATTTGATAGAAAAGCACCAGACTGAAGACTTTTATCATCCAGTTTTTGTTAGAAAAGAGAAAAACAATACATCATGCAAGTGAAAATTATTGAGGTAATTTTAATTTATCCTGTGATTATCTGATTTATTTCCTTGTCAGGAATCTAAATGATAATTACCAGCGTAACTAGAACCTGTTTTGTGGGTTATCGTCCACAGGGTTTCTTTAATTCTCTTCGAACTGAGCTGACAGACTTCCCAAATATCCTCATCAGCATGGTGTGTCCGGGTCCGGTTCAGTCAGACATCGTCAGCAACGCCTTCACTGAAGAACTAAACAAGGTAACACATTTTATTTTCTCTCTATGCCTCTGAGCACTTGGCTGTTTCTGCTTTCTCTGTTTTCCTCCTCAGCCTGTGGCCATAGTTGGCAGCCAGGAGCACAAGATGTCGACGAGTCGCTGTGTGCGTTTGATGCTGGTGGGAATTGCAAACGGTGTGAAGGAAATGTGGATTGCCCAGCAGCCCTTCCTGATGTTTTACTACGCCTGGCAGTACGCACCGACAGTGGCCTGGGCCATGACCAACCAGCTGGGCAGGAAAAGGGTGCAGAACTTCAAAGCTGGCGTGGTACGTTTGTCTTCAACACTGCAAAAACACAAAATATTACCAAGTACTTTTAGTCTAGTTTCTAGTGCAAATATCAGCTACACTGGCATACCTCTGCCAGACACCCGCAGCTCCAGGAGAGTTTGAGGCGTAATGGGAGGAAAAGGGAAGAAATCTACCAATCGAGGAATATTTTTCAACATTGAAGTCTGTGTATTTAAAAAAATGTCAGGGTCAAGCTTGTGGCCACAGAACAATTACTGTAAATTTAAAAATCTCTCATTCAGTTTTCATCCTTGAATGAGAACCATTCTGATTTTGTTTACCGCTGTGCCAAATCGGAGTTGACAGGCGGCCCTTTCTGTTGCAGGACGCGGACTCCGCATACTTCACTAAACCAAAAACCTCCTGAAAGACGACACATCCTGAAGGGGAAGGACTCCGCCGCATTCCTGACGCTGGCTGTTTCCTACCAGAAAAGATTTAAGGGTGAAGGATAGCTTTTTTGAAAGCTTGGCGCTCCTTCCATCCCAGATGTAATTTCTCTTTTAGATGAAAATGTTTAACCTTGCCTGAAGACAGTATAAGTAAGAATGATGATGCACTGGTGCTGACCTTTCCGATGCACAATAAAATCAGTTTTTGTAACCTGGTAATGTTAAAAAAAAACAAAATATTTTTGCCAACATTTTATTTCAAGTATATACATTTACACATATATAAAAATCACTATGTACAGAAATCTGGACACATTCCTTTGAACGCCTGTAAACAACTGATTGTAAACAAAAACAATAGCACTGACATAAAGAGAGCAAGATATTCCCAAGGCACATCCTTGATATCCTGAACAGAACATTCAAATTATCGTCCCTTTTTTTGGTGACATGGAGATGAAATCAGAAAAATGTGGAAAAAGTTCAATAAAACCAGATGTTTTCCTAAAAAGGAAGTGGTTTCTCTGTTCAATTCCAACAGATTGAAATGTGCTCGACTCAGATTTTGGCATTAAATGTTTCTGTAATGCAGTATTATGTAATAATAAATGCAAAATGTAATAAAATAATCATTTTGTGCTGATTATTTCAATAATTTTTTTAAACAATATTTTTTGTTCACACAAATAATTATACTTCATAAAACAGTCATGTTGTAGATTCAGTAACCATTTAAATTTAACCTTTGGTCAATAACTTGAAACTTTTGGTCATTTAGTTGCGTTTTAGCCAGAACTCGCAATATTAACCTACATGTAAAAACAATCCAATATGCATTCATTACATTTTGCATTATTGTATAATGCCGTATAAAAGTTGCAGTATGTGACTTTAACATTTGTTGGAACTGTCACCATGTCATGAGAGATAATCTGTGAAAACCTAAAACAACCAATCAGAGCCAGAAGGCGGGTCTTAGCACTGTCAGCCCACTTCCTATTGGCTGTTTAATGTGTTCATTGTGGATAAATAATTTATCATTACAGAGAAATCGTTTATCTACCTTCAACGCTAACTAGCCTAGCAAACACATAATCTTCTCGCTGCAGAGAGCAAGGAAGGGATTGTGATTGGCAGCATTAAGACCCGCCCCCAGGCTCTGATTGGTTGTTTCTAGTTACCACTGGAGAAGATGGAGAAGCTTTTTAGAGTATTTGTTTCATGACCGACAGCTTCAACAAATATGTCTATTTTTTATATGAAAGTTACATACTGCTACTTTAAAGATGTTTTATTAGATTTTAAATCCCAATTTTATGACATTATTTCATAAAGTGGTGCTACAGTTCCTGTTTAAAAAAATATTAAAAACTCCCACTTAAAGCTGCAGTATGTAACTTTTTCAAAAATATCTTTTTTACATATTTGTTAAGATTGTAACCATGTCTTGGCATTATGAGACAGATAATGTGTTTAAAAAAAGATATCAAGCTCCTATGCTTTTTTTGCTAACTAGAAACAACCAATCAGAGCAAGGAGGCGGGTCTTAGCGCTGTCAATCAACCTCTGCTACAGCTTTTTCCCCATCAGCATAGCATGTTGTGAATGCTACACCAAATAGCATGTCAGAAAAATGGCTTTTCTATATGGTAAGTTGTTTGAGTACATGAGGTTGATTGACAGTGCTAAGACCCGCCTCCTGGCTCTGATTGGTTGTTTCTGGTCAAGAATTTCTTCAGACAGCAATAGTAGCTCAGGGAAGAAGTGGAGGAGACCAATCTTTTCACAGATTATCTGTCTCATAACAACATGATGACAGTTTCAACAAAAACATAAAAAACATTATTTATAAAAGTTACATCCTCCAGCTTTAATGAGAAAGATATTGGGTGTCCAAACAGAAAACAATGCAACAGGTGAGAAACAAACTGAGGTGTTTTCTTTTGAAACGAAGGCGCCCTGAGGGACTCCGGGTCAGAGGCAGGGGAAGTGGAGCGGGGCGGAGGAGTAGATGGGGTAACCCAGCGGCGGGTCGGCGGCCTGAACTGTCAAGTTTCGGAGCATGAACGGGTGAGCCTGGATGCTGTACCGCTCCTCGTCGTCGTTGGTGGCGTACAGGAGTTCCCAGGAAAGGTTTGCCCACTGACCTCTGACCCCCTCTCCGTTCAGACGGCCGACCTGCACCAGCTGCTCCTGCAGGGACAGGACCCGACCCGTGTAGGTTCCCTGAGGACGGAAGACAGACAGCGCCTCTCAAAACTTAACCCACCATAACAATGTGTCCCAGAGCTGGGCGGTGACTGGCTACTTTTACTTCAGTAACATTTTATATTATTTTTTTAAAGTAATGTTACTTTTACTTGAGTAATTTTATTATAAAGTATTTCTTCTCTTACTTGAGTAAAATTTCTGGATTCTTTTCCCACTGAATGAAAAACAAACAAGTTCTAACCAAAAATTCACCAGACTCAGACTCACGCCTGCAGTTTTTGTTAAAGTTTCATAAGTTTTTTATCGAAAGAAACTGATTTGGAACATTTTCTTTATTTTTTGTTACCGATATGAATTATTGTTTTTAACTTGATGCAGCAGAGGTTGTTTAGTTACCATGGTGATGTCGTGTCCCAGGGAGAACAGGAAGGGCTTCTCCTGAAGGACGCTGTCGTGCCAGCCTCTTTCCGTCACCAGGCCGATGTACCAGTCCCGTTCATATTCCTCTAAAGTGCTGAACAGTTCCTCCGGGGACTCCATCGGCCCCAGGCTGGCCTGATCGAACAGCAGCTTGAAGCTAAACCTGCGGGAGAAGAAAAACAGAGGCTCTAACAGAGGCTGTCGAATCAAAATCCTGGTTTGTGAGGATATAATATTTGGAAAAATCTTGATTTTTTTCACCTTTGGTTTTAATAGTCCAGGGCAGTCGTTTTGTTCTAGCTTCTATTTATTTGAACTTTTAATTCAGGTACAATTTTTATTTTTTAATTACGAGTTGTATAGTAGTAATATTAGGGGAATTAAGCAGTAATTTTATGAGAACTCCAATTCAAAACAACTAAATTAAAATGAGGAATGTTGACCATCTTCTCAAGTTACACTTTGGTATAAAAGACAGAAATAAAAGCTACTTTTTGAAAATATTTTTATGATCTGTAGTCTTTTTCAGAAAAGCAAGCAAGAAAAATGAAATCAGATATTGAATCTGGTAGGAAGATAAAATCGTATATTTTATTTTGAAGCTGCATCTCCCAGCCCTATTCTGGTCCCATTAAAACCAGTTTAAATCAGGAGCTTCTACCTGAAGGCCTGCAGTGTGAGCTGGTAAAGATCTTTGCTTGAAGACAGCCAGTCCAGTCCCTCCGTCCATGGCACGTCTCCGCAGTATAGCCTGTAGATGTAACTGGGGCTGGTGAACGCTGACTCCGCCCCCACAGAGATGAGGCAGGACAGCGCCACCTTCACGTGCAGCTCCTTCAAAACCTCGTCCTCCTTCAGGGCTTTGGTCATGTCCTCCAGTGTTTCCCCCTGTGCCGCCAGCCCAAAGCGCCCCAGGCTGAAGCGAAACCATTCCTCCGGGAACAGCGGCCTGAGTGACAGCAGGCGGGATGGGAGCAACGGCGCTGTCCTCCAAACCGGAGGCAGGTTGAACGCCTCCGACTGCGGGCAGCTGAAGTTCAGGTGAGGGCTTTCTCTGAGCACCTCCGGGTTTCGGCCTCTGTCCACCGCCGGCATGCCGATGCCGAGCCCCAGAGGCTGCAGCGGCTGCAGCGCAGACAGCGCCATGTTCTCAAACAGGCTGTCCATCTCTACGGAGCCGGGCAGCGAGGCGCCAGTCTGCAGCGCCGCGTGGCCCGGCTGCGCCTCCGCCGTCACCAACGCAACGGTCCGCCGGGCCGGCTGAGGCCCGAACAGGTCGTCCTCGTCCGACCAGTCCCCGAACGACGTCAAACTGGAGCTGTCCTGTCTGAACCTGAGAGAGGACATGTTGGACTCCACCACCACAGCCTCGGACGGCGGGTTGCATGTGGTCTGGGCCAACTGGGAGGACTGGGACTTCACGCCTCCGATGGCCGACCCGACCTCGCTGCTCCACAGCAAACCTTTCTGCCTCTGCACACAGTGGCGCAGCAGCAGCCAGGTCAGCGCCTTCATGAAGTCCTCCTGCAGTTTCCTCAGGTTGTCGTGGGAGTCGATGATGCCGGAGAGGACGTTCCTGGCGTCAGAGTAGACCCGGACCGCCAGCGCAGCGCAGGGCGTCAGCGCGTTGCCCCAGTGCAGGTTGAAGCCCTGGGTGAAGCCGAGCCGCTCCGGGCGCTCGAAGGCGGCCTCGAACACCTCGTCCACCCGGCGGGCCTCCACCGTGTGGCAGGACGTCTCCTGCAGCTCCAAACCCTGCAGCAAAGAAAAACTCATCTAACTTTAAATTTCAGTTCACTGCATCTGTGTACACTGTAAAAACATGAAATCTTACCAAGTATTTTTGAATAATTTTGAGCACAAATATCTTAGGATACTTGAAATAAGACAAAATGTTGTTTTCAGCGAGATATGTAATTTTGGTTTAAGTTAATTATTCTTAAATATTGATGAAAAAGTACAAATTCCACTGGCAGAATATTTAACTTCTGACATTTTCCCATTTTATAAGTCAAATAATCTGCTAGTCGAACTGGTAGTTTTTACCAATACTGACTTAAAACAAGCTTCTATATCTTACTGAAAAGTGACTTTTAGTTAGTTTTTGTCGTATTTCAAGTGAAATAAGATATTTGAACAAAAAAAATAGAATGAAATACTTGGTAAGATTTTGTGTTTTTGCAGTGTAGCACTAATTCTCAGCCAGATTTAATGCATTTAATGAAATACAATCATGTCAAAAAGCTTTTACAGTAAGTGTGTTTTCATAGACATATTTGGACATGTTTAGGACATTTTCCCACCTGATAGTTTATTAGACTTGGTTTCAAAAAATAATGCCATTAAGCAGTTTTTGCTATGCAATTATTAATTGATTAATGCGGAACATGGTCACCAGATCAGCCCTACATTGTATTAATTCAAGCACAACTCCCTGAGCTTTTCACATGTTGACATCAATCTTAGCTACAGATGAATCCTTTGCTACAAATGATCAAGTATAAACTATATTATTGCATTCAAGACAATAAATATTTAGTTTAAATTTAAAAATTAATCTATTTATTCATTTATTTATTTATTTATTTGCATCTATTGATGTATGTCTAATAATGTATATAACAATTTAAGTGGTTAAATGAAAAATGTGCAGAATGTGCCAAAAAAATGTTTTATTTTGCATCCGATTAATTGTCAAAATAATTGATTAGTAAAATAATAGTTAGTTGCAGCTCTGATGAAATGGAGTCAAACTGAGCTCAAAATGCAAAGTAACAAGAAGTTTTCTATCAAAGGAAGCCCAGGTGAGACCCTTCTTGTCCACACCAAGCATCTGGTCACAGTGAAAAGGATTCATTCACGAAACACCTGCAGTGACCATTAAAAGCAGAAAAACGCTGCAGTACCTTAATATTAACTGTACAGTAGCCGTATCCTCTCTCCAGGATCATTATCCAAACCATACGGTCCTGGAAACGTCCCAGAAAATGAGAGCCTGGGGCGACAGAACCTACAAACAGAGAGCACATCATGAGTCGTCGGTGAATTGAACGTATGAGGAGGTGTGGCGTCTAATCCGAGGTCAAGAAAGGGGGAACACACAACATGCACTCAGCCTAACAAACAAACGCATCCGTTTCATTTTTCATCAGCTGCTGCTCTATCTGGTTACATTACAGAGCAAATAATCACATCAATAAACACAGAAATCTACACAGGGCTGAAACAATTAATCAGATTAATCATGATTAATCGATTATTGAAATTATTGTCAACTAATTTAACTCAAAAACCCGACATTATGCCAAAAACAGTAGTTATGCCAAAACTGTGTAAGTTATGTATATATTTTTCATTTAAATTAAATACACCTTTGTCTGGAAATATTTTCATTTCTCACCGAAGTGACAGTTTTAGATTCACCCAGTTTATTGAATTTTAGGAAATAAAATTTTCATTTTCTTGTTTAACAAAATAATCTAATTGTTCATTTTCACCTTTAGTATATTTTTAATATCATAAAAAATTGTTAAATGAAAAATATGTAAAATGTGGCAATGTGTTTTTATCTGATTAATCGATTAATCGTCAGAGTGATCAATTACTAAAATAGTTGTTAGTTGCAGCCCCTGGATCTAAACATTAAACCTAATCTAACCCTCATCTTTCCATCAGTCGGAGCAGGACTTTGATTTCTGCAGACAGAAGACAGACATTTATTTCACCACAGACCCACAGCAGAGCAGCAAGGTTAGGGAGCTTTTGTTTTACTATGACTAGTGCCGGCGTGGCTCAGGGATAATGTTGCGTCCCATAATGACATCTCAGAATAGTTCCAGCCGCTATATCGTGATGGGAAGCGACAGACTGAGCAGACTCTTCTTCCTGCTCACTGCTCCATAGCCTCCAGTGTGAGCAAAGCTAAAGGAACAGTACAAACCGCCGTCATTTAACAAGTTGCCGTTCTAAATAACACATCACCGCCACAGCTGCAAAGCTCATGTGAAACAGTAAGGTGAAATTTTTTGATCACTTTTGAATGGGCACTGCAGAAATATCAGCTTCCTGTTTGTATGTGTATTTTTTCCCCATTTGGGCCGTTCTGATTGAGCGCAGAGTGCATCGCCGCAGCAGTGTAGCTCAGCCTCGGAGTATTATGCGGTTAATGTTGCGGAAACATTCGGATGTAATGAATACAGATCAGAGCGGTTTTTTTGGGTCACTTCACAGGAAACTCAGCGCGATGATGTAAGCCCACATTACCGCCAGTACTTGAAAAAGGCTCCTCACAACCGAGTTTCTTTTTGGTATTTAACCATGTGGGGGGACGCATACAATCCCTGCTCCACCCAGAGGGGTGTTAGGTCACTAAAATATCTAAGAAGTGATTTTCTGAACTCTCTTTGAACTGTTTTTTTGTGTTACAGTGGAAGGTAAACACTCGGGCTGAAACAATTAATCGGATTATTCGTGATTAATCGATTACTGAGATTATCATTAGCTAATTCAGTAATTGATGAATTGCTGATTGGAGTATACAGACTCAAAAAAGGCCAATTGCTGAAAGAGTGACATATTCAGAGCAGTAATGAAGCCAAAACTGTACAAAAATATATACATTTTGCATTTAAGATCAACAAAAAATTATATGTTCTCAAGTGGCACAGCTTTTGCTTCACCTGATTCAAATTGTGTAAAAGAAAAAAAAACTTAATTATTAATCAGTTAATCCAAAAATAACAAATTAAGTCAAGCAGAAAGGGTAGAGCTTTTCACATGTTGATGTTTGAAGTATTTTTAGCTGCAGATGCACCTTTTGCTACAAATGATCAAGCACTAAATTAATGCATAAATTAATTTGTTATTGTATTTTAGAGAAAAAAGTTTTTCTTACTTAAAAAAGTAATTGAGTTGTTTATTTGCATCTTTTAACATATTTCTAATATTGTAGAAAAAAAGGCAAATGAAAATTCTGTAGGATGAGAATTTTTTTATTTTTATCGTCAGAATAATCGATACATTAATTGATGCCTGAAATAATGGTTAGTTGCAGCCCGAGTAAACAACAACAGAAAGAGACGTGGATTTACCTCAGCGCTGTATTCTTTGGCTGCAACTAACCATTATTTCAGTAATGGAATCTTCTATCGATTATTCTGACAATTATTCAGATAAAAACTTTGGTCAGTGGACAGATTTTTTAATATTTTTATTTAACCACTTAAGCTTTTTATACAATATTAGAAATCCATTAAAAAGACGCTAATTTTGCAAATAAAACAATAATGAAAAAATTATTCATTTAGTGTTTTTATCTTAAATGCAGAATATATATATATATATATATATACACGTTTACATCTCTCAATATGGTTTATTTTTTTCAGTAGACGACCTTTTTTGAGTCCGTCTACTCGAGTTAACGATTGACTACTAAATAAGTTGATGATTATTTTAATAATCGATTCATCACGATTAATCGCTTCATAAAAATAAAAAATAAAAAAAAAGATTAATCGAATTGTTTAATTGGGTTTTGTTGTTACATTTTCAGCTATTTAATTACTATTTGTATTCTGATGCAAATAACATTCTATAAATAAAATTTTAAATATGAAATAATTTTATAGAAAGAATAGAGAAAGCATGCACGACCCACTAACCGAGTGAACCGCTTGCAAAGGCCGTCCTTAGAGCAGAGGCCAAGCTTCCACTCATCTGCTGGTAGAAGACGGAGTCCGGACAGGGACAGGCCGTCCCCACTGGGCCTGGCCAGCTGCGCTGCGGCCTGGGAAATCCCACGAGGAAGACGGGCAGGGTGAAAAGGGGAAGCAGGGGGGCAGAGAGCAGGGCAGAGAGCGTCACCACAGCCAGCACCAGCGGCCACAGCGAGGCGTTGAGAGCCAGGAGAGTCCCGGCCGCCTGACGCCGCTGCTTCTTCTCCGTCCAGGACGTCACCAGGACAGTGAGGGTGAACTTCAGCTTGGCCAGGAACTGACCCAGTCTGTCCATCAGCAGGCCCACCTGGGTTACAAATTTAACACCATCAGGTCTGTAACATAACCGCCTTCAAATATGTGAATCTGTTATTGCAGCAGCATAATCTCACACTGAGACATCGAGAGGAATTTGCTTAATTTACTGATTTATGTTGAGCTCACCAGAAGAAGCTGAACTCCAGTTCCTAAGGCGTCCCATCTGGGTAGTGTTTTACTTCCAGCTGCAAGCTGCACTAAGATCACCACCACCATCTGCAAAAGGGCGTCCTCTGAGCTCTGCCACACCTGAAAGGCAAGAACCACCTGTACTCAATGACCCCATCCTCATGATTATTGAAGTAGAGAGAGTGGAGAATAGAAGAGAGCACGTTCTTTTTCCTTTGGCCTCTGAGAATCTGGAACAAGTTATTAAAGAAATCATTCAAATGAGCTGCTGGTGGCCACGCCTCCAACTCAACGTTTACACTCAAACATGAAAACGGCTCCAAACAGATGCACAATTATACAACTGTACATCTTTGAAAAGCAGAAGTGGAGCCTCCTCCACAACCAACAATACTGCAAAAACAAAATCTTACCAAGTATTTTTAGTCTAGTTTCTATTGTAAATATTTTGCCACACTAAGTTAAGACAAAACTAACTTTTTCTACAATTTTAAGGAATTATTGAACTAAGCTCCAATATCTTGGTGAAAAGGTAAAGTTAGTTTTATCTAATTTCAAGTGTGCTGAAATATTTGCACTAGAAACTAGACAAAAATTACTTGGTAAGATTTTGTGTTTTTGCAGTGAAGAATGCAGTAAGCGGTTTCTGAACAGATTCACTTGTCTTTTCCAGCAGCCATTGTACAGAAGTAAACCCAACTGACCAAACGTTCTGGGACTCCGCTGGGGTTGCTAGGTAATGGACACAGCTCAGCTGGGGTTGCTAGGTAACAGGACAGTCTGTGCGCGTTTGTGATGTTACATTTGGAAAGTTTTGAAACAAATTTTCCAGGTGCAAAAAAAAAACAATTTATTGCCAGAAAATGACTTTTTTTAAGTACTTTGGTTGTTTTTAGTAGCAGCATGGATGTATAAATCAGGCGACATGTCCCCTTTCGGGTGTGAACGTACCGCTCTAAAGGCTCGTGTCAATCCCACACTGACGGTGACTCTGTGGAGCGACCGCAGAGATTCGTCCATAGACAGAAAAGCAACCATCACAAACGGAGACACTGAAGTGGGACAGAGCAGGTTCTGGTCAGTCGCTTCTCCATGCAGATGTTTAGAAAATGAAAAGCATGCAGCCAGACGCTCACCAAGATAAAGCAGGACTCTCCGGATTGCAGCAACTGCGTGCAACCCTCTGCTCTTTTGCTTGAAGCTCTGAACATTGGACATTCCTTTAGGGTACAGGGGATTCAGGAACATCCCTGCAACTACATAAGCTCCCTGGATTTCTCTTAGAGCCCAGCAGAGAGAGAAAAGTATGATGAGGATGTAGCTAACCGGACCCTGAGGTCCTGTAACCAAGAACTGGGACTGAGCTGAGCCAATGAAGTGATGCAACAGTCCGGCCTCCGCCGTGGCCGCCGCCAGCAGGCTGAAAAACAGCAGCAGCTCCCGGCAGCCGAGGCTCCAGCCAAAGGAAGTGAGAGGGAAAGATGGCGACCCCCCGCTGTGAACTCTGTGGTCCCTGAAGGCGGTTCTCTGGCACCTGCAGAGCGCGCCGACCTGGCTCAGGTCCAGGCTCAGCAGAAACCCGGCAGAGGTGGAGAAGAGGACAACGCCCAGCGATGACGGGATGAAGTAATTACAAACAGCGACGCCAAAGGACACGGCGCACATGAGGAGCAGCCTGAGGGACACAAAGTTAACGATGACGTGATAAACAACAACACATCTCATCGTTTCTAGGTGTCAAACGGTTGTAGGTCATCATGGAGGGATGTTGCTCACCTGATGTTGCTGGACATCGGCGAGCCTCCCAGGCCAAACACCAGAACCTGCTCCGTTCCCCAGAGGAGCAGGGCGTCGAGCGGCGGCAGAACCCCCAGCGCCCAGAGCAGAGGCAGGAAGATGAAAACCACGTGCAGAGTCTGGCTGGCCAGCTGGAGCTCAGGAACAGCGTGGGAGAACCTACACAAAATGTTGACATCACTGTGACTGGGGCTGATTAATCAGATTAATCGATTATTGAAATAATTTAAAAGATCAATCGTTAAGTCTAAAAAAAAAAAAGAACATTTGCTGAAAACAAACATTTTCAGAGCAGTAATTAAGTCAAAACTGTACAAAATAAATATACATTTTGCATTTAAGAAAAGAAAACATGTCTTTAACTTTTATTTAAAAAAGTTTTATACATTTTGTTAAAATTGTCACCATGTTTTAACAGTTTAGTATGAGCTACTATGGCTGTTTGAAGAAAAGTGACACTCCTGGTTAAAAACAACCAATCAGAGCAAGGAAGAGGGTCTTAGCGCTGTCAATCAACCACGTGAAAGTGCTGCCAAATGTCCCAATGACACAGAAACAACTTAAAGTTCCATAAAAAAAGTTTATCCATAATCGGTGGCTATGCTAACTAGCATTAGCATTCTCTGCTATCAGGAAGACGCTGCAGCGTAGTAGAGAGAAAGTGTGTGTGGGGTGAGCACTGCATACACAAAGCATAACTGTTGATTGACAGCGTTAAGACCCTCCTCCAAGCTCTGATTGGAGGTCATCTGTGTCAAACCATACTGTGATGTCATGGTGACAGTTTCAACAAATATGTAAAAAATATTTTTATTAAAAGTTACAAACTGCAGCTTTAAACATGTTTTAGCCAAAACTCCTCAAGTGGCTTAGTTTTAGTTTCAGCAGGCTCAAATTCACAAAAGAAATGCTACAGTGTTGAATTTTAGACAATAAAATTTGTATTTTCTCATTTAAAAGAGGAATAAAATTGTTTATTTGCATCTTCAATGTATTTATAATATTGTATAAAAAAGGCTTAAGTGATTAAATGAAAAATCAGCAGAATGTGCCAAAGTTCTTTTAATTTAATTGATCAATCAGAATAAACAATAAGTTGATTAATTTAGATTAACTGATTAATCTGATAATTTTTTTTATCTGATAAATTGTTGGAATAATTGATTAACTGGATAAAAAAATAAGTTTTATCCGATTAACCTATTATTCATCAGAATAATAATTTAGTCAATTATTCTGATGAATTGATTTATCTGATTAACAAATTAATCTGATTAATTTGATTAACTGTCAAAATAATCGAGTAATTTGACCATTTTTTTATCTTATAAATCGTCAGAATAATTGACCAATTGGATTTAAAATACATATTTTATTCGATTAATCGTCAGAATAATCGATTAATTGGATAAAAATTGGAGTTGGAGGATTGCAGTTTCCTGAAAACTGAACCCTGTTGAGTTGTTGCTCACCTGTCAGCCAAATCCACGGCGATGAAGATAAAAACGTAGAGCGGCCGGGTGAGCGGCGTGATCTCGTACGTGTCCTGTGCTTGGAAAGTAGCCGTCTCTGCGGCCGTATTGACGATGAGGGAGTACTCGGCTATACACAGAGTCACCCAGCTGAGGACAAACACGACCAGGGAGGCGCCGGTGCTGCCGTACAGAGCCGTCAGTCGGCCCAGCAACACGTACCATGTCCCAAAGCCGCACAGAACTCCAGCTAGGACCGTGTGCAGAACCACATTCAGGCCGAACCGCTTCCCCGGAGCGATGAATCGGACCGTCTCCGGACTGACGCAGTGGGTGAACTCCACCTCCTCCTCGTCAACCAGGTTGTTGGGTGCGCCAAGTCTCTCCACTACTGTGCCGCTCCTGCGTGCAGCGTGCAGCGCCAGCGCCTGAACACCTGCTGCAGCTGCGAACATGAGCATGCCAGAGAGAACGGCGGCATAAAGCTCCTGGAGCAGCTGCAGCTGGCAGAGCAGCGTGCCGATGCCGCCGAACAGCCATGGCGTCAGGAACAAAACCGCTTGGTTGACGTATACGTAAGGCGGGGCACAGTAGCCTAGCTTGAAGCGGGGACCCCCCAACACGGTTTGGGGGAAGCGCTTCCAGAAGAACTCTTGCTTGTACTCGTTAAGAAGGGGCACATCTGGCCCCATTCTGACCATTCCAGAAAGAGTGGCAGGTCATCTCCACGGAAACGGAGAAGGCGTCGCTGTCATCATCTCGGCCATGGAGGACGACTCACCTGGAAAACACGAAACACTTCAGTCACAATACAGACCAGAGGAGGGCAGAGTACCCAAAAAAGTACTAGAGTAGCACTACTTCAATAAAGAGAACTAAAGGTGACTGCTTATGCTTCTTTAAACAGATTAGGACAGATCTATGGCCTATACAAATCATGTTCATTACGTTTTTTGTCTCATTATCTAAAATATTCTTATATAATGAGATTTCCGAGCGTCTTGTCACTTTAAATAAAAAATAAGCTGCTGCTGGCCACTCCCCCAACTCAATGTTTACACTCGCACATGAAAATTGCTGCAAACAGATGCACAATTATACAATTGTACATCTTTGAAAAGCAAAAGTGGAGCCTCCTTCACAACCAACATGAATGCAGCACACAGACCAATCCAGCACATGAGCTAAAACTGTACTAGCCGCTCAACCTGGGTTACGGAGAAAAAAACACTAAATTGTCCAAAGACCTCAACATTTTTCATTTCGTTTGGAAAATAAGGCAGCAGAACTTCAAGCTCAGAGTCAGAGCAGGAGTCTAACAAGAAACAGTGGTGCACTTTGAGTTTCAATCTGCTGGCAAATTTTATGGAAATACTGTTTTTTTTTTTCTCCAATAAGTTTTGGTGCCTGTCCACACTGCCAAAGATCCTCCATGCCACGTCGCATTGATGCAGTAACCGCATTAATGACTCCTGAAGTGTTAAACGATTAAAAATGTTGTTTTAGTTGTCTAATATATTGTTGTAATTCTATTTAAACCATAATGAGCAAAATAACAAAATACAGCTTGAAATAAGTCAATATTTTTAGTTTAATAAATTAGCTTTTCACTGATAACATATTGAAATGCACCTGTACAGGTAATATAAGCTAACCTGGGCTGTTTTTTATTACCATGCTACTAGTGTTTAGAGGATTTGGATCAGAACCGAAAGCTAAATAATAAAACTTTTCTAATGTGTTAATTTTTCACATTAAATCAATCTAGAATGATGAATCTAAAAGGTGTGTGAACCTGGTTTGTTCATGTTTCTAACGTTTCTGAGCAAAAACAGCAACTGCTGCTGAGACACCAGAGCACAACAGAGCAACAGGATGCTCTGATGGGAGTCCGTCTGCTTAAACACATTATTACAAATATAACAACCCGGTGACACCAAACCAGGTTTGTTATTACAGATAAAGTGGTCTCAAAAGACTGAACCTTTGCTAGTTCTGTGGCTGAAATAACGGAGGCAGACAGCGCCTCAATCCGCTAACTTCTCACACTAATAGCTAAAAAAACAAAATGTTTTGAGCAATGAGAGATCAACTTACTATCAGGGGGATAAGGACCAACGGCAAAGACCCTGTAGTGATATTTTCCACAAGATAATTATGAGGTTTGAGAGGAAAAACGGCCTGCAGTCCTCAGTATTAACATTAGCTGCTGGCTAGCCATAGCACAGCTAACCAACAGCAACATGATGCGCTGTCAGACTTTGACCAATCACAGTGCAGCTTACATGAAGGAGAGGACTCTGATTGGTGTAGGATTTTTAATCCCGCCCACAGAGCGCTGCCCGTTTATCAACACAATAAAGACAGAATCACAAATCAGTTTGATCTCAGCTATGAAATACATTAAAAACACTTCATATAACAAGAAAATAATTTTTGTTCTAAAATAAACTTGCAAAGAATCAAATTTTAAATTTTGTTTATTTTTTATTCATATTTAAATTAATAAATACATAAAATGCTTGAAAACAGAGAAGACTGTCAACTTTTCTTGTTGAATGATTAATTGAAATAGAACAACAAAAGTGCTGATATACAACAAATTTAAATACAATATTATAAAGGTGCAAAGATTTCCTATAGGAGGGTTTAAGGAAGTTTAAAAAAAAACTCAGTTTAATTTAAAAAGTGCATTTACATGCTGGAAATAGGATGCAACATTTTTTAAAGTGTACAGTCACAAAATTTTATTAAATGAAAACAAACAACAACATATTTTTATATATTTTTTTATCTCTTCATAAATGTTTCTTGAAATTGCAGTTGTGATGGTGATGCTGTAGGAAGGATCTCCAGTAGCAGTCAGGCCTGCAGCGAAATTGAAGAAGCCTCTGACTGAAGAAAGTCGTTTTACCTTACGAATGTATATTTAAACCTTGTGGAAAGCCTTCCCATAACGACTGAAGCTGTTGTAACTGCAAAGAGTGAGCAAAAAAACATATTAAACCCAATTTACATGTGTGTCAATATGGTAGTATACAATCAATGAGAACCAATGACGTAGCTCTCCCGGATTCAGTCTGAATAATCATGTTTGTGTGAAGGAATATCACCAATCAAGAAAAATGCTGTCCCTATTTACTATTATATCAAATGTAGCTACTTGCACCATTGTATTTAAATCCTGATTCTCATACTCTTGGTTCAGTGGTCATTTGTCTGTATTTGTAATGTATTTAATTTAAAAAAGAGGTGCAAAGAACAAAACATAAAACAAAACAAAAAAGAGAAAATTTTAGATTTAATTGCAGATGTTAGGAACGGTAAGTGTGGGTATCAGAGGCCAGGAGGGTTTTTTTTTCCCTTAAAAAGCAAGTGTGTGTTGCTCTGTGTGTAAGGCAATCCATGAGAAGAAAGACGCTTGTCAGTTCTGACAGCCCTTATTTTAATCTGTAATCCTCCCAACACTTTAAGAAATATGTTTTCAACACTTAAGTCAAGGAGAAATAATGCAAATGTCATGATTTATAAAAGGCTGGCAGAAAATTGCACAAAAAGCTTATCTGACAAACCAGTGAAGAGTGATTTCTGATAAATTTGCAGGAAAATTGGGTATTTCTCAATTGTTTTCTTTTCCCATAAACTTTTTTTCCCTTCTTTTTAAAGAAGCAATACACTTTGTGGGATTGAAATAATGTGATGAACGGCACACAAGTTCAGTACTACAATAAATGACACGCAAGGTCAGAAATGAAAAGCGGTTAAGATTTTATGCTTCTGTGAGATTTGCTCTCATCCAAAATGTCTACACAAAATAGAAGCATTTTCCCTTTTCATCCTAATTGTCCGTCTCCAGTCGCTCTTTATTCCACAGGAAACAAATTACAGGAAAATGACAAGCGACAGCAATAATTCAATGGCACACTTCAAAAGAAGCAATATGGCAAGGCAGGATGTATTTGTGAGAATAAAGGAAAATGAACTTGGGATATAATATGCACCTTTTGAGGACAAAATAATTTAGATTTTGTTGATGACTTGCAGAGGGGCGTTGGGAGCAACTAAACGGCTCCTCTTCACAAACCGTCAAGCAAAACACTTCTGGACTTTCTGCAAAATGGAGAGCAGCATTTAGGAGGATGTGGCCAAAGGTGCCAGGTTGCTTTTATGCATTTAAATTACACTGATTGATTGATAGTTATATAAACATCAACTTCAAGGTTTTAGGTGTTGATATGAAAATAGAGTAGACGTAAAAACAATCTGTACAAAACTCTCTGATAAAAATGTAATAATTTCTTCTATTTTAGTTTGATCAATAGATATAATGACTCATATTTAATAAGATTCTATTGTCACTGATATCAGACACAAAATAAATCTGGTAATAAAGAGCAACACAAAGTTTTCACTCTATAATATACAATTAAAATAAACTTGATGTGAGCTTTTAACATTTTTATGACAATTTATCTCTGCTATATGTGAAAATGCTCAACTGCAAAGAAAAATAAACAGCTAAACAATTATGATTTAAATAAGTGGCAAAGGAGGTATGGAGTGCCCATTCCTGGAAATGTGTTCAATGTAAAAATATAAAATCTTACCAAGTATTTTTGGTTTAGTTTCTACTGAAAATATCTTATTACGGTTTAACTTTTCAGCAGGATGTAGGAGCTTGTTTTGAGTCAATAATTACTTTCTGAACTGCAAGTCAGCAACAAAACTCTTGTCTTTTTCAGCAGCCGTTCTACAAAACCAGCTGACCAAACATGCTCTAGTTCCACCGGGGTTGCTAGGTAACGGCACAGTGCTTGTGGAATGTGACTTAACTACTGGGAGGTTTTTGAAACAACTCGTTTTTCAGTAAACATTACCTTACTTCCAAAAAAACTTCCAAAAGTGCTTGGGCTATTTTTAGAAACAGTAGTCCCAAATGGAAGCATAAAAATATAAAAAAGGTCCAATTTATGAAGCTTCTGCTCTTTGTGACACTTTTTGCAGTAGGATGAGATGTTCAGCTGTATCAATGTAGAGTATTTTACAAAATTGCAACAAAAATGCTTTGTTCCCATCACATGGATCACATGATCAACAACTGGATGTTACTACTGGCAGAAAAGATGACAGGAAGTAGTTGGAGGATTATGGCATGGCAAGTTTCTTATTTAATGGAAACAATTACAAAATTGGGTAACACTTTATTTGAAGGGGGTTGAATAAGACTGACATGGCACTGTCATAAACACCTGTCATGAACATGAATAAGCCTTCATGAATATTTATGACTTGTCATAAGGCGTCATTCGGTAAATTATGACACTTTTAATACAAAGTTGACATGATTCAAAATGCCGTTGTTATGACAACTTGACATTAACCAAGAAATCATTACTGACATAAATTTGTTATAAAATTTATGTCAGTAAATTTTATAACAAATATAAGGTAACTTTTATGTTATTAAAGATAAAGTTTAAACAGTAATGATTTCTTGGTTAATGTCAAGTTGTCATAACAAAGACATTTTGAATAATGTCAACTTTGTATTAAAAGTGTCATAATTTACCGAAATACGCTTTATGACAATAGTCATAAATATTCATGAAGGCTTATTCATGTTCATGTTATGTCATGTTTATTAAAGTGTCATGACAGTCTTATTCAACCCCCTTCAAATAAAGTGTTACCCAAAATTGTGTTTTTTCAACATCAGCAGGAGATGCAGTTCCATTATAAATGTGGGCAAAACTTTGTCAATATTCTGTCGAAAAAACACAATTAAATTAGATACACAGTTAAAATCACATGTGAATAAGCTTGTTTATTAAAAAACATGCAACACCATCCTCCTCCTACAACTTCCTGTTGTCTTCTTCATAATTTCTGCCAGTAGAAACATCTGGTTGTTTATTGCATGACTTGTGTGATGTTTCTATGGAAATTTTACGAAATTCACTCATTTCAATACAGCTGGAAAACCACATCATCCAAGCACAAACATATTTTAGCAAAAAACATGTTTTTTCTAAATTGACATGTTTCCATTAAGCGAATTTGTCTTCATAATTCCAGCTTGTAAATGAAAACAAAGAATATTCTCATAGAACTGTGCAAAACTTTGTAATTGCGATTACATTGACCATATTACTGCGGAATTTGACATTTCGAAAATAAATCCACTTACTGACAACATGGCAAGTTTGAAAAAACCTTTTGCTAAAACATTTTGGCGCATAGATGAGGAGGTTTTTTTGCCCATATTGAAATTGGTTTATTTCGCAAAACCATAATTGAAGTACTTTATTTGAATCACATGACTCATATGTGATGGGAAAAGTTTAAAAGGAACCAAGCTGTGCAAAACTTCTGCATTTCCATTGACCATACAATTGCACAGAGTTATGAAAATAAATTTAACTTAATAGAAACATGGCAATTTAAAAAAAAATGTTTTTCTATAAAAAAGCTATGATGAGGTGGTTTTTTGGCCGTACTGAAATTTGTTTATTTTGCAAAACTCCAATGGAAACATTTTCACAGGTCCACATGATTAACAACCGGATGTTTCTACTGGATCAAACCACAAAGAAGACGACAGGAAGTGGTGGCAGGACGAAAGTGCAGCATGTCTGAGTGACTTACTGCATAAACAAACTTATTTAACTGCATTTCTTATTTAGTAGAAACATCACAATTATGAAATTGTGTTTTTTCGACATTAGTGGTATATGAAGGAAGTTTTGTGCACAATTGTAATGTAAACGGAGCAAGTGATGGCACACCTCTAATTCACTCCTGAACCTGAGTGGAAATACGCCCCACTCAGCAATTATTCAGTCTTAGACTAATGGTGGCTCTGAATCTACAGACACAGCAAATGCACAGCGCTACTGGACCAGCAGTAATGGGCGCCATACAGGCCGTGTGTGTGTGTGTGGTGAAGACTCTACCAGGGAAAAGAGGGGGTGGCATCATCTATAACTGATTCACAACATGCACAAACATCTCTAATTATGAATGTACATCACAAGTGCGGCGAATAAGCCAGTGCCTCCTCTCCGCCTCCCGAGCCACGCTCCATATCAGGCCCATGAAAACATAACCTGTCACATTCCATCCCATTAAACCAGCTACGAGCCATGTGGTTCACTCACGTGGCGCAGCGAGGGGAAGACACACAGAGCGGTGCATCTGGGTTCACTCAAAGGTGATGAATTATTCACGTTTTTTATGCTAATGTCATTTTAATGTAAGAAACACTGACAGATATGCAGATCTGCAACACACTCTGGAAAGCGGTATGTCCACTATAAGCTCCCGCTACTCACAGCAGAATTAGAAATAGTTATATTTATGACATCCATGGTGCACATACTGTACACAAATAAAGCATAATTATCCCCTGCAATACCTAATGCATTAGAGCACTCGCACCGAGCCCCCAAATCTGTGCTCTGAGTCCATCAGCTGCCATTTGATGTCAGGCACAGCAAGGTAATGGCAGTGCACTCACTTGCGAAGTCATTAGCCCCGCTTAATGCTGGGAATTAAAACAAATTAAGTGAAGTTAAGTACATGCATTAGAGAAGCTTGTTTGGGGGAGAGCTTTTCATTTCTCTCCTCTGCAGAAGCGGTTCTGCTGTTGGACGCCGAGCAAAGCCAGGAGGAACAAAATGGAAGAGCAAGATCTGCTGCTCCAACTGATGAGTTACCGCTTCAGAGCTGGAGGAGGAAAAAATCACCAAGGGCTGATTAGCGACGTTACTGGAGCTACAAGGACACCTAGCGGTCATGTTAACAGCACTAATCACGTTAATCCTGCTGAGGCTTCAGCTGGTGGCACTTCTGGACCAAACAGTGAAAAAATATGGAAACAACTAGACAGGAAATTTTACTCTACACTGCAAAAACACAAAGTCTTTCAGAGGATTTTTGTCTACTTTCTAGTGAAAATATCTTTTCAGTGGCATAAAGGTGTGCGTTTTAAGTCAATAATTTTTTAATATTGATAACAGTGCAATTCTTTCACTAATAAAATGGGAAAAATGTCTTAGTAAGTGAAATAATCTACAAGTGGAACTAATATTTAAAAAAAAAATCAGTATTAAGGAATTATTGACTTAAAACAAGCTTGTATATTTTGCTGAAGTTACTTCTAATTTAGAATTGTCTTATTTAAAGTATCTGAATCATGTTTGGACTTTTGAATACTGCAAAAACACAAAATCTTACCAAGTAATTTTAGTCTAGTTTTTAGTGGAAATATCTTCTGATGCGCTCACACCAAACGTGTTGCCTCTAAAACGCGCCCGACGCTTCAAGTTCGACGAGTGTGCACTTTGAATGCTCGACATTTTGTTTTACACCAAGCGTTTCATGGATCTGGTTTACATTCAAAGTCTATATGGAGGCGCGTCAAAGGCATGTTAGCTCTAGCTGTTGCTTTCCTTTGGACGCTCTTGACACGTCAAACGCTCGAGATGTAGTAGCTTGTTTTAAACCAATAAGCTGCTACAGCTTTCTTAAAACTTACTTCTAAGTTAGTTTAGTCTTATTGCATGTGTACTAAGATGTTTGCACTGGTAAGGAGACAAACATTTTTTGTTTTTTGCACCCTCCCTCCTGCTTTATCAGGAAAGACTGAAAAATGACAGTTTTGTCATTTATAAAAATGGCAGCGTATTTTCCTCAGAGTGAACTGAATGTATATTTGAAGCATCTATTTGTGAAAGATTTGACAATAAAGTTTACCCAAATTCACATGGACAAAAACATATTCATTAGTGTTACTGCACCCATTTAAACTCTGCATCTCGCTTATAATTTAAAAATAACTAAAACTGAAATGATTAATCCGATTAATTATGATTAATCGATTATTTTTTGATTAATTGTGATTAATCAAAATTGTCAACTAATTCAGTAAATTATTAAATGTTAACTGGAGCACAGAAACAAAAAAAAGGTAATTTTGTAATTAAATTGCTTATAATTAAGTCACTTGTAAGATGTGTACTAAAATATTTGCACTACAAATGAGATCACAGTAGTTGATAACATTTTATAATTTTTTATTGCAACATGAATTGGATTGGTTTTTATTGTGCTTTCAAAAGATTTATTGTGAAATGTTGCTTTATAGATAAACTATATTGAACTGAATTCCTTTGTTTGATCAATAACCATATTTTCCATTAGATTTATCAATGATGAACAAACAGAAACGTCTTTCATAAATGCGCCGTCGGTGACATGACTGGGGCTGGCTTTCCGAAAAGAGGCTAACAACATGAAACCGACAATCTCTGAAATCCATTTGGACCTTATTCAAGATTACATCTTCATCTGAGTGACCGCAGATTATTGTCCACAGAGAGGTGTCCTAAAGCTGGATTATCCACTTGTTGGGGATGCGTTTGACCCGATGGATGGAGCCTGCCAGCCTCACACGCTCCTCCATCTGTGAGCGTTTTTTTATTTTTTTATTTTTCTGCAGATTGTTTGGGGCTGAAATGACACCAATACCTCTCATCCTCAGATTACATGGTTAGTGATCCACATATGTGGGGAAAAAAATTAAGTCAGAGATTTTGAAGGGAATGTGCTGCATGTCAGAGCCCAGTAACCTGATATACCCCCAACTGAAAGCGAGTTATTCATTTCTAATTAGAGCTGGGCAATACGGCTTAAAATAAAATCTGACATTTGTTCATACCAGATCTGATTTTAATAGACTTTCCTTTTTGCTCACTGTTTTTCTAAATGAAATGAGAGAAAATATTATCAAAAAGTGTTTTTATTTAATCTGTTAATTGTACGGCAGAAAATTTCTTTTCATTTATGGGAATATAGTCATAATATTAGCATAAAAGATGCAATTTTTGCAGAAAGATTTTTTTAAAAGTGTTATTTTAGTAAAGTTTTTAGCGTTATCGGGATCGGATGTGACCAACTCTGTTCACGTGATTCTTTCTTCAAAATACTCAGTCGTGTATATAACATGGGAAAATATATTGTTAAAGGTGAAAAAAATCTGCCAGTAGTTATTGACTTAAAACAAGCTCCTGTTTCAAACCACACAGTTACTTGTAAGTTATTTTTGTATTCAGATATTTGCACTCAAACTAGACAAAGAATAGTTTGTAAAACATATGCTGATGTGTCCAAAACATAAATATTCTTAACTATTATCTGTAAAACCGAAGTATAACGTCACAAGATGCTCAATATTCCTCATTTTAACTTTTTCTCATTTTTGTATTGGAGCTATTATAAAATTCCGACTTTCTTCTGCTAACATGACTTAATTCTTCTAATTAACAAAAAGTAATCTTAGCCTGGTGCTAATATTTCATCATAGATTCGACCTGAATTTAAAGTGTAAATAAATAGAAGCTGTAAAAGACGTCAAACAAGATGGCCGCCTTGGAGGTGGTGACATCACTCTAAACTATGGAAACCCAAGGAGTGCAAAAAATCAGGATATTCCAAAATGAAATCTTCAAAAACCAAAAAATTAATAAATCAATAAGTTTGATTTATCACCCTGTTGCATTACAGCATGAAACTAAAGCCAAGCATGTCTGGTTGTTTTTATTGATTCAGTCAGTGAACCTGTGGTTCTGGTCCTGCTTGCGACCGGAGCAGCTGCCGTCAGAATGCGGTTCTGCGGTCGGAGCGTTGCTCTTCGTTCTCTTGCTGTGTTTCAGGTTGGAGTCAGGTTTGCTGCGCCGACCCGCACTTGGCGTTTTTTGCCTTTGACCTGATTCAGAGATCAAAACACGTTGAGCATTAGAGAGTCGAAGGTAACCGTATCGGCTTACTTAGCTGCGAAAACTATCTGCTCCCTCATGGATTCATTTTCTGTTTGTGCTTTTTTTAATTGAACAAATTTCAACAAGTTTGGTCAAGTTTCTACTGCAAATATCTTAAAAATAAGACAAAATCAACTTATCTTTCTTAGTATTTTAGGAAGTTATGGGAGATTGTTTTAAGTAAATAATTCCTTAATATTAATTTAAAAAGTACCAAGTTTCACTGGCAGATTATTTCACTTATAAGAAGACATTGTTCCCATGTTACAAGTGAAATAATCTGCCAGAGAAACTAATTATTTTCATCAATATTAAGGGATTACTGACTTTAAACCAGTTCCTACGTATTTCTGACAAGTTGTAAGCTCGTTTTGTCTTATTTAAAAGATATTTTCACTAGAAACTTGACCAAAACCATCTCATTTTTTGTTTTTGTAGTAAAGTTGCACAGGCTAACATAATTCAGATCATCTATTTTAAATGAAACTTATCATTTTCTTGCATGCTCACTCTTCATGCGGCTTGTGTGCTGATTGTCGTCTGCGCTGGTTGGCGGGGTGCAGCGGCCGATGCTGTACTGTCCGCTGCTTATACCCGTCCCCCTCAGAGTGGTGCAGTGCAGCAGCACAGGGGCCTGTCCAGGTGGAGAACCGTCAGCGGAGGGGAGATGAGCTCCAGGATGCTGAGCGCTTTGCTTTAACACAAAATATTTAAAAACATTTAAATAGAGCTGGACAATAAATCAATCATGACAGACATGTGATCAATATCAATAGATAATACATCTCAAAGAATATTCAATGAATTCTGATCCACAACCGCACAGCATTCTGGGAGATGTAGGCAGAGGAAAACCTACATCAACCTATAAAGTCGAAACTTTATGTCATATGGCTCAAAATTGTCATGTCAAAAGAATTTGACACCACAAAATCAAGCAAATAAAGTGAAGTAGCTTGATTTTTTTTCCAGAATGTATATTTTTGTAGATATAAAACAGATAAGGTAATTTTATCATTGATTCTTTTTTAAAAATGAGAGTTTCCAAAACTATATAAAAAAAACTCGGATAGTGAGATAAATCTCAAAAATTTCCAACTTCTGGAATGTTAAAAGTCGGACATTTTTAACATTTGAAACTCAGATATTTCCACTTTTTTTCTAGAAAATTTCAGTTATTTTGGGGGTGGGAGGGGGAATTTACTCCTCTTTTTTAGAATAGCCCTAATAAGCTGTCGTACATTTTACACATTTGCTGTATTAACAGAAAAGCACCTAGTTTTCTGTTTCTTTTTGGCTAGACTGGACAAATTTATTTTCGGTAATAAGAACAGGATTTGGGGCAAGTTTTTCAAAAATGTTTGCTCTATTTAGTGAAGTTTAATTTAAAAAAAAGCTGACTTCGGTAAAAGTTGCCTTTTGTTTTACCTTTTGTTAAAGCTTTAGCTACTCAACCTCTCTAGGCCAGCTAAGCAAAGCTGGTGGCATCACCTCTCTCACTCTTCGGTTACCTAGCAACTCTCTCTCTTTGGTTGCCTAGCAACAACTTGTTGAATAACTGGCACAGAAGCAGTTTAAGGTTCCACCACTGTGTGCCTCATAACTAATTCAAAATAAAAAGCAATCTTCATGTTTTTCCTGTCGATAAAACAGTTCTGGACTCAGGATGCCAGTATTTCAGATTTATAACAAAAATTAATCAATAAATATTGATATTGACTAAAATTAAACGCTTGTATCATGATACGCAGAGGTGGGTAGAGTACCCAAAAACCATAATCAAGTAAAATTAATGGTACTTCAGTATATTTTTACTCAAGTAAGAGTAAAAAGTAGCCGTCCAAGAAATTAATCAAGAGTAAAAAAGTTATTTGGTAAAAAGTCTACTCAAGTAAAGATCAAATTATTAATCATTTAATATTTAAAAAATAAATCAGATGGACCAAAATATAAAGTAAAGTGGAAATGTAGGTATTTTAAAGTAAAAAATAACAATAATTCATATAAGTAACAAAAAACAACCAAATCAGGCAAATGAAATTTTTTCCATATCAGTTTCTTTCAATAAAAAACTTTAGCAAAAACTGCAGGTCTCTGTCTGGTAAATTTTGCTTTTCATTCAGTGAAGTTACTCACAATGGAGAGAGTCTCCAGAAATTGATACTTCATAATAACATTACTCAAGTAAAAGTAAAAATATGCATAGAAGAACATCTAAAAAAAGAAGTTACTCAAGTAAATGTAATTGAGCAAATGTAACTGGTGATTTGTTTGTCGGCCATATTGTCCAGCCCTGGCTATGGGTTTAAGAATGCGAATCTGATTTAAAGCATGAGTGAAATAGTATGAAATGATCCTTTAAGTGCAAACAGGGTCAGATTAATGCATTTAGCTTCACCCATATGCTTTATTTTCTCCTCCACCCACCCATCCGGGAGAGCTTGGTGATTGGATTGCTTGTTGTTCCACATATATAAGCATCTTACAGGGAAACAGTAATTACTGCTCATCAGTAACGACGTTCAGATTCAGCAGCAGCAGCCATAGACTGAGCGGGAAACTCATTGATGAGCGCCACTAAAAGGACGTTTGGGTATTTTAATGAGGAAACACGGGATCGGCGATCTGTCATTTCCATACCAACGATTAACGAGCAGACAGAGTCGCTGTGACCCGGCTAATACGGGCTAAATTCACTGGTGCATTATGGGCCGGGCACATTTCATCTAATCAGCAGGATGATGCTAGCAGGCTCAGGCTGCTTTTAATTCAGAGCTGCATTACGGCCCCCGCTCCTCATTACAACCGCAGATCAGCCAAACTCACACAGTACCATCTGGGCTTAACTAACATTCGATCTGGACGTTTGTTTGTTGATGTTTTGTTTTCCTCTTCGTCTCTGATTTAGTCTAAGTGAAATAAATGTTCTTTTTCACAGCTATGTTGATGATATCTCTTTACGTCTATCGATGAGCCAGGAGCAACTTATGGGGTTCAGCTGTGTTTTCTTCAGCTTGGGATTCCCCCAGTGTATTTATTATAAGCCTGGCGGGCCACCAGGCTTTACTTGAGCCCCCACCAGGCTAAGGCATTGCTTATTTATTTAGGTCTTTTTAAAATGTTTGCATTTTTAAGACTTTATAGCTGCTGTTCAGGTATTAATCTTCCAATAACACATAATTATCAAGTGATATTTTAACATTTCCTTTCAACTTTAAACATTTTTTAACTCAAAAACATGACGGGTTGCTAGATGACTGACTGAACTAGCACTCAACCACCGGGCTTAGCAAGTTTTCTGGGGGAAACTTTGAGCAACAAACAGAAGTTTTAATCAATTATAGAAATAATCGCCAACTCGTTTAGTAATCAATTAATCATTAGTAAATATACTTTTTTTCCAAAAAGTTACTCAGGTAAATGTAACTGAACTGAAACACGACATGTCCTCCAGCTGTTCTTAAGACAGGAGTGGTAATACATATAAATTAGTATGAATGCATGATATTTGCATATTTCTCTACTTTCTGTTTGATTTGTTCGTCTCTTACATATTGATCTTCATACAGGAGTTCGGCTTTCTTCCGTTCCTCCGCAGTGACGGCGATTCCATCCAGCACCTCCAGCTCCGTCAGATGCAGAACAACATCCAATCTATGCTGAGAGTTTCTGGCAACCTGAGCACAGACAGAAGACAAACACAAACCAGTTAAACCAGTAACAACATCCTGGGAACAAACCACCCTGCTATTAACTCAAATTAAAAAAACAATATGCAACTGAAACCTGACAGACTGTAGCTGCAGATTAAGACATGTGGTGCATACCAAGTATTATTTTGTCTAGTTTCTAGTGCAAATATCTTATTACGCTTGAAATAAAGTGAAACAAACTTTTCAGCAATATAAGAGCTTATTTTAAGTGAACATGTCCTTAATATTGATAAAATAGAAAGTACTAGTTCCAATGGCAGATTATTTCACTGTTAAGACATTTTTCCCATGTTATGAGTAAATAATGTGCAGTGGAACTAGAACTTTTTTAAATACCAAATTAAATAATTATTAACTTAAAACAAGCTCCTATAGTGCACTGAATTGCAACTTGTAAGTTAGTTTTCTTTAATTTAAAGTGTGCTAAGAAATTTGCACTAGAAACTAGACAAGAAATACTTTTCAAGTTTCTGAACTTCTGCCTCACAGAAGGCTGCTCCCTCACTCAGCTCCTTCAGACTAGCCAGCAGCAATTACCAAACATCTGGTGGAACTGTGCATCAGCTGAGCTCATTATAGGAGCTACTTCTCAGTGAAACGCTGGTAAAAACGTCGTTAAAGGGTTAATAAAGGAGCCACAATGACTTCCTGAAGGCGGAGCTTCAGAAAGAGCAGGAGTTTTTAAAGAGACAAAGGCCCAATTTATTTTAAATCATAGTTGATAACAGCTAAAGTTAACATAGTTACTTGATTGTGCTATAAAATGACACAATGTGCCTTGAAACACACAAAATTGCCCTTTTAAGGAATTATTTACTTTAAACAAGCTTCTTATATCTTGCTAAAAAGTTACTTGTAAGTTAATCTTGCCTTATTTCAAGTGTATTTGCTCTGGAAAATACAAAAACACACTTGGTAGGACTTTGTGTTTTTGCGCTGTGGGTGCCAGTAGCACCCAGCTGACAGCTGCCGCTCAGGGCGCCTTCTGGTCACAGAGCAAACCCGCCTGAACCTCCTGTTCCTGCAGGATCCCGCCGCTGCTGCTGCATGCTACCAGACATGCATGGAAAGGAGCAGGAAACGGCGTCTCCTGGGCTGCTTCTGGCAGCAGCAACGCCCCGTGAGGAGAGAAAGGGAATGGGGTCAAAGCTGCCACAGCTGAGTTTGACCCCGTGGAGAGCAGCGGACCGGAGCTGCAGACTCCAGATGGGTGATGGTGCCGAAGCATTTGGTCCCTGATGCCAGGCGGTTTGAGGCGCAGCAGACGGCCCATCCTGTAATCACTTAATTTGGAGTGTGGGATTTTGGTCGTGAGAAACCGAGCTTGTAAACCATACTTTAGATAATTTGTTTGTGAGTTCAAAGTAAGGCTGGACGATACGGCTTAAGAATAAAATCTAATTTTTTTCTCTCGCTCTCTTATCAAAAATACATTTCAAAAAGTGGCTTTCATTTCTGTGAGTATAATAATCGTAACATAATTGTTTAATTATGAGAATATACTAGTCATAGCATTAGCAGAATAAAGACGCAATTTTACAAGAAGAGTCTTAAAATTACCAGAAAAATTCATTTCAAAGAGAAAAAAGCTTGGATAATTATTTTTTTGTTATTTTTTGTGTTGATGTTCTCATAAATAGGCCTGTCACAATAACAAATTTCGCTGGACAATATATTGTCCCAGAAGTTAAACGATAATATTGTTATGAGACCATTTTCAAGTACTAATTGCAAGAACACATTCTCAAAGATCAATAAATTTTAAATATTAAGAAATATTTAACACTGGAACTGGAAGACATTTTAAATATCCAAGATAAATCTAAAATAAAATTAATTATAAAGTGTCTGCAATCAAAAATGTTTGTCAATAAAAGAGCTGAATGAGACCAAAACACCAAACTGAAAAGTTTTTTTATCCAGTTTTTGGAAGAAAAAGAGAAAAGAGAAAACCAATAAATCACGCAAATGGAAATTATTAAGCTTGATTTAATTTATCATGTGATTGATTTATTGCTTATTGTGACAGGCCTGGTTCTCATAAAATTACAACTTAATTTTCCCTATATTATGACTTTATTCTTGCATTATTTCAACTGTATTACTGTAATATATGACTTTACTCTTGTAATTTAAAAAAAAAGTTTTAGACTGGCACTAATACTCCATCGTAGAATTGTAAAAGACGCTTGTTAAACAAGATGGCCGCCCTACTGACATCACTTTGAAATATGGGAACCCAAAGAGTGAAGTGAAGTGTCCTGTGACTGGCAGATCGTGGACTCATGTCACTGAAAGCTCATCCCACTGGAGGAAGAAAAACTGTAGTTCTTCATAAAACCTAATTTGGTTTAATGACAAACTAGAACTTAGTGAAACTTACAGGATTTCCAGATACAGAGAGTTCGGTCAGGCAGGGAAGAACCTCTAATTTGTGGAGTTCTGTGATGTCCTGCGAAAAAGTAGAGAAACAACAACGAAGTTTCTCCTTCACTGCAAAAACACAAAATATTACGAAGTATTTCTGTTCTAGTTTCTAGTGAAAATGTCTTAGTACATTTGAAATGAGACATAACTGGCTTTCATTTTGCATGAAGTCATTTCCAGTGGTTTGGTGAAACAAACTATTATTTGACTAGAATGACCATCGTTACATTCAAAAACGCAAAATCTTACTAAGTATTTTTTCAGTAGTATCTTGTACAAATGTCTTAGTACACTTAAAATAAGACAAAAATAACTAACAACTAACTTAAGTTAATAATTCCTTAATATTGATTACATTATTTCACTTGTAACAAGACATTTTTCTCATGTTACAAGTGAAATAATCTGAAAGGGTAACTAATATCTTTTCATCAATATTAATGATTTGTCAATCATTAATATTGATATTTCTTTTCTCTTTTGCTCAGTGATGCTAGTAGATAATGTAATCACAATACTTCCTTACTTTCTGCATTTATGTATTTTTTCTTATTCAGATAATGAAATCAGGCAGAACTTGTCAGCTTCTACATATTGCTGAAAAGTTAGTTGCAAGTTAGTTTTGACTTATTTCAAGTGCACTAAGATATCTGCAGTAGACTCTAGACAGAAACAGTTGGTAAGATTGTTGCAGTGTTTTCCACGGCTGTGTGATTTAACCTTTCCTCCTCTTTGGCTGCAGCCTGCGGTGCCGATAATGGAGTTGTATGTATGCATGCATGAGGGCAGAACCTTTCAGAATTTAGGAGGATAGAGGATGGAAGAGATTACACGTGTGAGCCCGCGTTAATCTCATGGGAATTTGGGCACGCAGCGCGCCGCGGAGGGGCGGGGGCCCGTCTTTGATTCCCGGCTTTTCGCTGCGACTCGACACCCCCCACGGCGAGCGCCGATGCTCCGGGATGATTGCTGTGTTTTATGTCTTAATTGAATGCAGGAAAACATTAAGGAAGTGAGGGGGAGAAAGGAAGAGGCAACAAAAGTGCAAATCACTCCCCCTGCGTGAGGAGCTTCAGGCTGAGCAGCTGATTACACGTTGTCCTGATTGTTCCTCTCTGCCTTCATACGCACCGCCATGACCTTCAATCAAACTTGATTCTCCTTAATACTACCCCTTGCATACAACAGTGGGTGGTAATAGCTCATGATTACTATACTTTATGCCTACTTTGCAAATGCAGAAAAAAGTAATACTGAATAAAATGCATTCTGAAACATCTGACACATGTAAAGCAATCAGGAAAAAGTTGGTAAATCAAAAGGTGACTGTGACCTTCCTTTGGAGACTCAAGCAATCTCTTTTTAGATTGGATCTGCGGTTTCATTTGAATTCTCCTAAACGACAGAATACCTGCAGCTTGTTCATGTTGAGGAAGAGTTTGTGCAGCTTCGTCAGCGTACTGAAGTGGCTCAGCTCCCGGATGCGGTTGTCGGCGAGGTGCAGCTCCTGCAGAGAGTTGTGGCTCATGAACGAGTCCTTGGAAAGCGATTTAATCCGGTTTCTGTCCAACACGAGTTCCTTGAGCTTGTAGAGTCGCTCCAAACCCTCCACCTGCCTGATTTCATTATCTGAATAAGAAAAAATACATAAATGCAGAAAGTAAGGAAGTATTGTGATTACATTATCTACTAGCATCACTGAGCAAAAGAGAAAAGAAATAATTATTTTTTACTTTAATCTCCTAATTCTAAATTTTACCTCAAAATTCTGAATTTTTTTCTCAAAAATTTTTTTTCTCAGAATTCTGAAGAAAAAACTTCAGAATTCCACTGCAGCTTTCATGAAACATCTATTTTGTTACAGCTGAAAAACAACTTCAACAACTTTGTTTAGAAAAACATGAGTTTTTAAATTACAAATAAAATGTATCTTCGTAATTTAAATGTGCACAATTCTATGATTTACTGAAACAGCTGGTGCTAAAAACTGAGCAACCAGAACATAATCTGAAGCATGGTCAATATATAACAACAAGATAGTGACTGAGCAAAAATATTATCAGTGGGAAAGTTACAAGGCAAAAGCCACTGCTGACCAAAGAGAAAACATTTTACAACAACAATACAAAGAAACGTTTGAGAAGCTATCCAGGCATTGATAAGACAAAAGTAGGACTTTTTGAAAGTGGTTGTGGCTTCAACAGCTTTTAGGTTCTGGTGTGGATTGATATTTTCATTAATGAATAAAGTCATTTTGTTTCTTTCTCAAGTTAAAAAGTACAAGTTACACTGTAAAAAAAGTCTAATTTAAAGTAAAATTCTGGCAACCACAGCTGAAAGTATTTTACCGTAAATGGAAGACATTTTTTACAGTGTACATGGGAGGTTAATTCACTTTTAACATTGGAAAAACGTCTTGTGATAAATTAAATAATCTACCAGTAGAACTAGCACTTTTTCATCAATTTTAAGGAATTATTTACATAAAACAAGTTACTATTTCTTGTCGAAAAATTACTTGTAAGTTAGTTTTGTCTTCTTTTAAGGGTAATAAGATAAGATTTTGTGTTTTTGCAGTGTATCTTTGACTTTAAAATTCACTTGGCAATCAAACATTTAAAAGTGAGAAAGGAGAAAAATCATAGAGGAGCCAAAGAGTATGAAGAGTTTTGTTAACTGCAGCTGTAAAACAACAACAGCAGAAAAAACAATTGAAATCACAGAAAAGCTAACAAAAAATGTTCCAAGATAAGTCAGAAAATAAGAACACAAAGGTGGGCGAAGAAAACACATCAACAATGAAAAGCTTTCAAAAGCTGTTGAAAAGAAAGTCAGTCTCTCTTTTCTTCGTGACCCGTCATCCAGCTGGCCTGCAGTCCATGGGAGGCATTGCTCTTTTACGGCTCACCCCGTCCTGACCGCTGTGAGCGGGAAGGGGACAACCTGAACCATACGCACCTTGGAGGAAGAGCGCTTTAAGATTGGTGAGCCTGCTGAGCTCCAGATTGGCCATATTGGAGATGCCATTGTGACTCAAATGGAGCACCTCCAGGCTCCCCATCAGTGGTTCCAGGCCGACGCCGGGCCCAGGAAGCCTTAAAGACAGTCACAGAAAACCAGTTAGCAGCTCTGGCCTCATTCTGCCTCCCGCTGCTGCATTCAGCTGCACAGGCCTTACAGGTGCAGGGAACTCTCAACAATCGCAGGACAAACAAACAAAGGAGCAACTCTCACAGATCTCCTTGTATATTGATAAAAAAAAAAATATTGACAGTTTTAACATTTCGCCTAAAATAAAATGGAAAATATCCCTTTAAATGTTTGATATTTGCATTAAAATGCATGAAAAGCTGCCAGTCCTGTGACACATACCGGCTGCATTGTCTGGTCAGGGCTGCCCTCTAATGGTGTGTAAAAGACAAATAGTTTGTTTTTCACCATCTGAAAACACAAAATCCTACCAAGTATGTTTGTCTATTTTCTAGTGAAAATATCGTATGTAACTTGAAGACAAAACTAACTTACAAGTACATTTTTATCAACATATAGGAGCTAGTTTTAATGAAATAATTCCAAAATATAGATTTTTTTTGATGTACTGATTCCACTGGCAGATTATTTATGCCGGTGGAACAAGTATGTTGTTTTTAAAAATCAATATTAAGGAATAATTTATGTAAAACAAGCTCCTATATCTTGCTGAGAAGTTACTTCTAAGTTAGTTTTGTTTTATTCCAAGTGTATTAAGATATTTGGTTTCAAAATTAGACCAAAAATAATTCGTAAGATTTTGCTTTTGTAGTGCAAATATTTTAGTAGACTTGATATACGACAAATTATCTTACAAGTGCATTTTCAGCAAGATATAGGCGCTTGTTTAATAAAATAACTGATTAATATTGATGAAAGCGTATTAATCCTATGGCAGATTATTTTAGCACTTGGAGCTAGAATTTTTTCATTTTTCTCTGTTACTGTGTCCTTCAGTAACAACCATTTGTATTAAAATTATGTGTTTGATCAGAAACAAAGTTAAAGTTTGTATAACATATGAATGATATGATCTAGTTCAAGAAAGAACGGACGCTGCCTCAATTTTAGGCAACTTTTCATGTGTTCTTAGCTGATTTCTGATAGCTGACTTTTTTTCAGCAAACCTAAAAGAAAAAGTTGTAAAAATGGTCATATACTTCTTTTAATTTTGCGTTTTTATCGTATTACCTGTTAGATCTGGATGAGCTCTGCTGGCCGTACCCACTGGAGTTGACTTTGCTGTGCAGAATCTGTTTGTTTGACCGAAGACATAGAGTCTTCTGCCTCGGCAGAATGGACTTGATGTGGTTGTGGTTTAGATACAGAATCTGTTACAAAAGAGTTAGTAAAAGTTTCTTTATTAAATTGTGAAGAATCTGTATTATGGATTCAAGCAATTAGATTAATGGTTTGTTAGATTAAAATTAGTTCCAATCGATTAACTAATAACGTCCGCTTAGGACTCACTGGAGGGTTTTCTGTTCAGTTCTTCAGCCCATTTATGACTAATTATGTCCATAATTTTAATATAACTTTAATTTGTTTTGTACAGGTTTTTTTGTGTAAAATCATCACTTTAATAAGGTGCTGAACATTTGTGACAGGAAATAAATAATAACACTATTAATGAAATAAATAATAACA
>NW_015114438.1:74688-84622 GCF_001443285.1 Poecilia latipinna | reverse complement strand
GATCCGGCCCGCGGGCCGTAGTTTGGGAACCACTGGCTTAGACCTTCTTTTATTGTTGTAGTTTGGCCGTCCTCCAGCAGAAGGCGCCACTGGTCATCCTTAAGTAGAGCCAGTGAGGCATTAAGAAAGATGGCGGCCAAATCAGAACGGGAAAGAGAAATGGTCCAAACAGAGATCGATGTGGGATACAAAATGCACGTTATGCGACTCTATTTTGACATAAAACACTCGACCAACTCCTTCAGTCACCTTCTCATTCAAAAATTACTGATTTGCTATTTGATAAATACTTATAAGAAACCACAATAACCTGTTTATCAAGTCGGTATTTACACAAAAATTGTCAGAATAATGCGCTTTCTTAAAATGTATCATGAAAAATTTTGCCCTTTGCATAATGGAGAAAGATAATCGGCCCCTTAGAGAAAACTCAAAGTTTTTAAGAAAATGGACGTCCAACAATTACTTGCTTGTCAAACGATAAGATTAATAAACTTTAGACTGACTTGTATCCCTAGTTGGTATGCTTTCTTACTTTGATCTTGGGCAGGTGGATGAGGCCTGAAAAGGATGTGAGGTTGTTCTGCTCCAAGTTGATCTTGCACAGGTTAGTAAATAAGTCTGGACACAGATCAACCATCCTGTGGGACGGGGGAAGGAGGTTTGAAAGCTTTATTCATTGTGGGAGTGAATGAAATGTCAAACTCGACTGTTTCAGATTTGTACCTGATGGAGCAGGACTGCAGGCTCAGATGGGTGATTTCTTTGTAGTTTGAGTGGCCAAGCTTCTCCACTACAGAGTCAGCGGTCAGTCTTCCCTTGAACATCATCTTTGCACTGTCACACTCACCTGAATCCTGCAGAAAACGCAAACAAAATAATGTATAAAACTTAATGTAAGTGTTGTAAGGTGTGAGATGATACGGTAGTTGTAGGTTTTTGGAGCATACCACTGCTGTTCCATCCAGAGCTTTAAGGAACGGTAAATGGAAAACAACGTATATTCGATAGTTTTCCAGTATCTCCACTATGGGATTCCCATAAAGATCCAGGATGATTAGATTTTCCAGTGCCTAAAGGAAAAAAGTGAGTTTAGACATGTCAATAATAATTTAATTATTTGAATAGGGATGCAAGTTATAGACTGATGTATTAGTTGACTAATGATTAATTGATAGGCAATTTTCTTAAAAACCTGCCTTTTCTCTTGTATGAAGAAGGCCGACTGCACAAAGGTGTATTTGGGACATTGTGGATAGAAAAAATGAGCAAATATCCACCAAAAATACCTCAGAAATCTAGAGAATAATCTCAGAAATGTTCTAGAAAAAACTCAGAAATTTCTCAGCTCCAAAAGTTAAAAATTCTGAAATTAATCTCAGAAATTTTTTTTTTTTTTTAAAAACAATGACATTTCTGAGCTCCACCAGTCTATGATTGCAAGAAAACCCTCAGAAATTTTTAGATTTTTCTATAAAAAACTGTTTTGTTTTTTGGTGGAAATTTGCTCCCCTTTTCTATCTACACTGGCTCGTAATACACCTTCGTACTCTTTCCATAATGAAAGGCTACATTTTTCATAATCTGCTGACGCCGCTCCGTCATGCAGCGTCTCTGCTGAATCGGCGCTTTTGAGGTGAAAATTGTTAGTCGAGTGTTTATATTTAAAAACAGAACCGCATAAAGTGAATTTTTCATCCCAAACCGGACTCTTTCTTGGACTGTTTTCTATTTTCCATTTTGGTATAATGGCACCGCCATCTTTAATTCTATGTCGATTGTCTGGCTCCATTTAAGGATGACCAGCGGCGCCCTCTACTGGATGGCGGCTGAAATACACATTAAAAGAGGGTCTAGAAGGCGGTTGTTAATTAATCAATTGGAACTCATTTTAATCTAATAAATTATTAATCAACAGTTAATTGTAAGGCAGTTAATTGTCCGCATGCCTGTATTTTAAACTATTTTTCCTCACTTTAAGAAAGTAGATGTCTCTCGATGTGGAAATCTGGTTGCCTCCTGCGTAGAGCTCCAGGAGAGAGCGAACGCTCCTGATGCCACTCGTTGAAGTGATGCAGTTATTTTCAACAGAGAAATGAGTCAGAGAGGGCAGCTGGTTCAGAACTGGGCAGTCCAGACTTTTAAGATTGTTCCCATCCATGCTCAGCTTCCTCAGGCATGGAAGTTTTGCTAAACCTAAATAAACAGGAGGGAAAATAAAAACATATAGGCACAGAGTCTGAGCTGATCAAAGGAAGTGATGTTGAGAGTTGGATGAACCGTTGAGCGAGCTGATGCAGTTGTTTTTTATGGAGAGCTCCTCTAACTTGAGGCAGGTGTCCAAGCCGCTGAGTTTGGAGATGTTATTGTCGTTGAAAGAGGCCCACCGCAGGTTCACCAGCTTACTCAGATTGAACAGTTTGAAAAGTCTCTGGTTGTCAAAGTTCAAGGTTGTGATCTGCTCAAAAATTGACGACCGCAGGCAAATAAAAGGACATATCAGATATATATAATTATAAAAGTTGAAATTTACATAAAGAAACACATCCACCTTTTATTTCTCAATGAAGTTAAATCTAACTAAACATTTCTTGACTTAGCTTAGAATTATCCAAACTATTTCTACTTCCTAAATGACAGAAAACTTAGCAAGAACTTTTTTTCTGGTTTATTTGAATTCAAAAGTTTGTGACTCAAATTAACTCAGATGTGTTGGTTAATCTATTAGATGTTTGTGGAAGTAAACCCAAAACATTTGACTCAAGTCATACAATTTAAAGAGTTTAAAAATCGATTAATCGTGATTAATCAATTATTGAAATGATCAAATGTATCTAAACTTTGAATTTAAGTAATTCAAAAAGATTTCTAAAAAATATTCACGCCAAGCTTTCTGGCATTTATCAAAAATAAATAATTTTGGTGATTCTGACTAATCTAAAACAAGAAAGGTTTAGTCTGATTTAACTTCAGACAGTAAGGAAAAAAATATGTCTCTTTTTATTCAAAGTATACAAATATCTGATTCCAACTGTATATTCTACCCAAGAGGTCAAGCTGAACACAACTTATGGTTTGTCCTCTTGCTGCACCTTACCTTTGCCATCCAGTCGGACTCCAGTTCTCTGCCGGGACCCCAGGGAGCCGGACCCAAACTGGAAATGAGCTGAGCAGTGGACAGCAGGCTGAGGCTTCGAGGACGTTCGCTGTCAGTACGGGACTGGGCCAGAAGGGCCGCCTACAAGCACAGCCAGCAAATCTAAAACCAGCATCGCCCCTTCCTGTTTGCTCTCATCATACAGAAACCTTACAGCAACTCGACCAGAGCAATGACAGACTGTTATTTCTGCAGAATAATAACATCTAAAAACACAACACAACTACAAACTAGAGCTGAAACGATCAATCAGATTAATGGTGATAAATCTATTATTGAAATAATAATCAACTAATTAAGTAATCAACTAATTGCTAACTGGATTATAGATATTCAACAAAGGACAATTGCTGAAATAACATACTTATAGTAACTAAGTCAAAACTGTACAAAATAATTAGCATTTTCACGAATAAATCTTTGTCTGTAAATGGCAGACAAATGGCAGTTTTAGCTTCACGGCGAATTTCAAAAACATTAAGGTTTTTGAAATGGTTAATTTTCCAGACACCAAAAAAAAAATTACATATTGCCAAAAATAAGTCAAGCTTTTAGGTGCTTGAGCTGTTTTTAGGAGTACAGACCCAAATGGAAGTATAAAACATGCAAAATTTTTATAATGTGAAATTTGCATAATAATTCCCCTTTAAGCATCATCCTCAGATATAACCAGGTTGCTTAACATAGCTTTTGTTCCCTTAATTTTAGGTTCTTTGTCTGATATTGGAATTAGCTTGGTGATCTGAAACGTGGGATAAATAAAGGAAAATATTTTTTCACTGCCTACATAGAAGAGCTATGATCATTGCTGCCACACGTTGAATATGATCTCATTTTATATTGGAACAACTTCCAAGATGTGCACAGAAATCAAAGTTAACGATGAGATTCATGTTGTTTTAAAGTTTTGCATCAAACTAAATATGTAGCAAAACCTAAATTTGTTTTAATTTCATAAACATTTTTGCTGCCCTCACACACAAAAAAGGGCCAGAAAACCTCCACCTGGCTGATTTTGACGTCAGCAGCCATGTGACGAGCTTCCTCTGCCTCTTCTTCTGTTACCATCGCTCCATCGAGGTGTGTGAGGGTTGCAATACGGACCAGTATAGTCATTTTGACCGCCTCTGGCTGGTGATAAAAATAAACATTCACACATTCTTTAAATCTTGGAGTTCTCACATGCTGCGTGTGACAGTAAGCTTTTCACCCTGCTCTGCACCTTGATCCATGGATTATATCTGGTGTCCAGTTTCTGTAAAGCAGGAGTGTGTTTCCGCAACACGGCCGTGTCTTCTCGGACTTTGGTCAACTTATTCCAGCTGACGTTGAGCTCTTGGAGCTGCCCTAAACTCTGCAGCCCCTCCAGAGTCACCAGCTCATTAAAGCTAGCGTCCAAAACCTCCAGGTTGGGCTGAGGAAACAGGCGACAAGTTTTTATTCGTTCTGCCTCCAGAGTGTCTGGGGTTTTTCACACATGATAGTCCAGTAGACTCAGTTTGATTGGGAACCAAAGTTGCAACATTTGTTGTATTTTCAGCCTTTGGAAAAACCTGTTCCCATTCTCGCCTGTGGTGGCGCTGCACCAACAACCACTGCAGTAAATGACACAAAAACCTCTGAAGAACACGAGTGCAACTTCCTTCTTCAAAAAATGTAAACAAAAATGGAGTGGCCTGAGATTTTAGCGCGTGTAGGATTTCTTTTTTGTGTTTGGTAAAAAACACGAGTCATTTCTCCTACTAGCACATGTTTATTTTGTTTGTATTTACCCAGAATGCCCTGCACTGCAATCAATTTCCTGCTTTTGGAGCGATCTGCGGTCTGGTTGGCATTCACATATGCATTCGGACCATGTCAGAGTTCACTTCAAACCTAGGTTTGTAGGCGGACCAGATTTCACTCTTTTGGTCTGCATGAGTTCGATTGATGCGAATTCTGATGTGTTTGTTTCCCCAAATGAACCAGACGTTCTAAACAAACAAACTAGAGGCAAACTAAACAGGGCAGACCTTCACACCAGCCCGGTTTAGTTCACTTTAATCAAACTCTAGTTGTTTGTCTAGAATGTCTGGCTGTGAAGACGTAACTATGATGTGGACCAACAAAGTGAACTTTGGTCCAATTACAAACCTTGGTCTCGGTTCGGTTGACGTGAACTTTGGCGTAGTTTGAATGTATGTGCAAACGCCAGAGATGGAAAACAATGCAGGGCATTCTGGGTAAATACATCTTAAAATGCGTGAGGCTAGACCTTGCAGGAAAAATGCCTTGTGGTTTTCTGCCAAAGACAAAAGAGAAATCCTCCAAACGCTAAAATTTGGCACTACCCCATTTTTGTTTACATTTCGTGAAAAAGAAAGTTATGCTCATGTTCTTCAGAGGTTTCTGAGTCATTTCCTTCAGTGGTTCTTGCCGCAGCGCTACCACAGGCGAGGAGGTGAAGAGGTTTTTCAAGAAATTTGGATCATTCAACAGTGTAGTGTGAAAGCGAACCACACCAGCTGCAATGTAAGAAATGCTGCAATTTTGGTCTCCAATTGAACCGAGTCTACCGAACTAACAGGACCCTCTAAAAGTTTCTCATAAAACTGCCGCAATATCATTCAAATTAGTCCTTTTGGGTGGCCCTATACACACTATTACATTGATTTTATATGACTATGTTTACCATGTGAGAGATGTCATCAAGGCGTGTGAACTTATTGAAGCTGATGGTGAGATGTCTCAGAGCTGAGAGGCTGGAAATCTCTTTGATTTTACTCAGACTGTTACCATGAAGGTTGAGGACCTGCAGATTCAACACAGCAGTGACGGATCACAGAGAGGGATGTGAAAAGAGTTAAACACCTTCAAAGGCCTTACAGTGATCTGACTGAGGGTGTTCGCTCTGGCCACACTCAGCAGGGTTCTCTCATCAAGGCTCAACAGTTTTGGCTGCGGCTTCAGAGTGGGATCCATGCTGAGGGCGGCGACGTCCGCAGTGGCGTCTTCAGAAAGAGAAACATCCCTCTGTCCACAGCGGCTCAGGTCTTCTCTGTTCTAATAACCCATCAACATGTTCAGGTTGGTCAGTGCTGATTTTAACAGTAAAACAAAAACAACTGAGCTCTAATGACATGTTTGAGCTGAATTTAGTAATCATGCAGCTGATTTGGGCAAAATATCTTTCAGACATTTTGGATTTTGCAACACGCAACAGCAAAAATGTTCAAAAACAAAATTTGTGTTCCCACATTTGAATTACTGATCCAATAAAAAAATTACACATCTTGACACCCCCACTATTATTTGATTAAAGGACTTTGGCAAATTGCATCTCGACTGCTTTTAGCTAAAATTCACTTATAACATGACATTTTCCCCATGTTATAAGTGAGATAACCTGCCAATGGAGCTAGACCAGACAACAATACTTGGTAAGATTTTTTTTGTTTTTGCAGTGTAGAGAGCTTAAATATCCAACCAGAGTGATGCCAGAAGCTTGTCAGTTGTACAAAGATAAGTCAGGAAAAAAATACTCAAATTACCGTAGTGATATATTCAAAGTGTATGATGTACTCTGGCAGGATGAGCTCATGGTCAAATACAAACCACTGCCTCCGGTGGTGGAGCCCACCCTCAGCGCTCCGAGGCATTCTCGCTGACTTGGGTCTCTCTAAAGAACAAACACAAGGAGATCCACAGAAACTGACCGGCTGCAAACATAAACTCTTTGAGTTGGGTTCAGGGAATACCATCACTTCCTGCAGAGCTGCCCCTGGGGTCCAAGTATTGGTACACAGAGTAGACATTGGGAAAGCCATTTCCCAGGTCACCAGGAACAGGCAGGCTGTTACCCACAAACACCTTACAGACAATAACATGGCCTGCAGGGGAACCATAAGACTTCAGCATTTAAAGCATGGAGAGAGAAGGAGCCAGGTAATTTTAATAAAACTGTCTCACCGTGCCTGAAAGGGATTTTATCTAACATTTGCTTGGAGTCACATTGGTTGGGCTGCTGCAGCAAAAACTGGATTCTGGGTTGTTCAGAGACAGCTAAACTGTTGGATAAAGGGACAGCAGCCTTTCTTCCCAAACCCTAAAAATACAGAAACACACGAGTTAATCAATGTTAGACTGAAAAATAATAATCAAGAAACTGACACTTTGCTTCTTTGCACAAGAATGTTAAGAAAAGATTTTATCTACTCTAAGCGGTCATTGACTTGAGCTCTTTCTGAAGACATGATCTTTTTATATATTCCTATTTTTAAAATAGTGAATCAACCGAAGCAAAATAAATTTATTTACAGTCCCTTATGAAAATATTTGCTCCTTAAAATTCTTCACTTTTATTAGGCCTGAAACGATTAATCTGATTAATCGTGATGAACTGATTAATCGTGAACTAAAAAAATGGCATTTGCTGTAAGAACACACTAAGAGCAGTAATTAAGTCGAAACTGTACAAAAATACATACATGTAGCATTAAATGAGTACATTTGAAGATAAAAAATAATATTTTTCTATAAACATGTTCAACCAAGAACTCCACCAGTGGCATAGTTTCAGCTGCTTCAAATTCTGCAAAAAGAAAAATAAATAAAATCTCCCATTAAGCACCTTTTGCTACACATTTATTAACCAGTTAATCCAAAATCTAATCACCAGATCAGTCCTATACTGGACTGATGTTAAGTTCAGCAGAAACGACTGAGTTGCTCAATGTTGATGTTTAGAAGTATTTTATTTTTTTAGCAGCAGATGCATCCTTTGCAACAGATAATCAAACATTGAACTTTTATTGCATTTTAGGAAACAAAATATTTATGATTTAAAAGAGAAATTTAGTTATTTGTTAATGTACTTCCAATATTATAGAATGTGCTTTTTATCCAATTAACTGATTAATCGTCAGAAATCATCAGAACACAAGAAAACTTACAAGTAACTTTTCAGTAAGATATAGATGGTTGTTTTAAGTCAATAATTTCTTAATAAAAGTGCATGATAATTTGTTTTAGCTTTTATTTTATTTTTCTCCTTTCTTGATTTTACTTTTGTCTGTTCGAAATAAATAAATAAATAAATAAATAAATAAATAAATAAATAATGATCAAATAAAACACTAGAGCCACTGGCAGATTATTTGACTTGTAAAATTGGAAAAAGGCCTTAAATGTGAAAAAAAAAATCTGCCAGTGGAACATTTTTATCAACATTAACGAATTATTTACTTAAGATAAACTCCTATAATTTTCTGAAAAATTTCTTATAAGTTAGTTCTGCATCAATTCAACTCTACTCAGGTATTTGCACGAGAAACTGGACAAAAATACTTGATAAAACTTTGCTTTTTTGCTCTGAATACATAAAATCTTGTGGTAGTGACATGGTGAAAAAAGTCAATGATAATGAACATTTTGACAAAACACTGCATGCTTAATTTTCATAGTAATTAATCTGTATCAAACAAAACCAGTCAGGTGCTTCTAGCAGCTTGCTCACCTTCACTTGGTTTGTGGTTTTGAAACCCTCCTCTAAAATAAACAAAGTTTCCTCAGTCTCACTTATTTCAGGGTCAGCAATGTAGAATAAATATTCCAGTCGACGTCTGTAGTTCCTGTTTTAAAAAAACATCCCTTTATTCCACAGCACGAAGCGTAGATATGCAGAGGCTTTAAAAGGCATTACGCTGTCATTTTCTTTACTCACTGTAAGGCGACAACGGATTCTTCTGTGGAAAGAAGGCTGTGAAGTTTGTCTTCAAAGCGAAGCCTCAAAGCGCTATTGTGGATGCGGAAAACCCTGTTAATCTTTATGTCTGCGATCCTAAAGCTCGTGTAATCGGATGGAGAGAAGCGGGAGAGCAGCAGGTTGCGACAGGGAGCGTACCTGTTGGTTTGAAAACATAAAACAAGCTTTTATCTGCTCTATGCAGCTTTGACCTACTGCAAAAACAAAATTATATTCTAGTCTGTCTCGGCCTATATTGCTACACTCGAAAAAAGACAAAAACAATTTAATAGTTACTTTTCAGCAAGATATACGGCCTTGTTTTTAGTAAATAATTCCTTAATGTTGATGAAAAAGTACTAGTTTCACTGGCAGATTATTTCATTTATAATCAGACACTCTCCCCATGTTATAAGGTTAAATAATCTACCAGTATACTAGTACCGTACTTTTCCATCAATATTAAGGAACTGCAGACTTAAAACAAGTCTCAAAAGTTACTTGTAATTTTGTCTTATTTCAAGTGTACAAATAAGATATTTGCACCAGAAACTACACCACCATATTTGGTAAGATTTTGTATTTTTGCAGTGAGAATCTTGTTGATGAAGATCTAAACCAGTACCATGAGTCTAAGGGGCAGCCCTCCTCCACACGAACATTTCCAACACTTTCCAGCTCCACCAACAAAAACTGAACCAAATATTTTGTCTGCTTTGTGGCTTGGATCATTTCCTCCTCATACCAGGCCTGAACCCTAAACACATGCACACAAAAACAGCCGTTGTTATCCATGCCTGGAAAAGGCTGCATGTTCTAAAACGCTCCAGTCCGATAACCAAAGCAGTTCCGTTTAATGACAAATGTGCGCACTTCTTTGTCCATATTCTGCTAATGTCGAAAAACTGCGGTGTTTCCATTAAATAAGAAGTTAAATAAAATAACGCGTGAATATGCTTGTAACTGAAAATAATAGCAGCGACGGATGTAAACATTTACATGAGATTAGATTTGTTTGTTTGTTTTCTCCTTTTTTTCGAAATTGGCGTGTTTCC
>NW_015114438.1:64564-71545 GCF_001443285.1 Poecilia latipinna | reverse complement strand
ATTTGTTTGTTTGTTTTCTCCTTTTTTTCGAAATTGGCGTGTTTCCATTAAGCTAATTCATTTTCGTAATTTCAATTTGCGCAGTGTTTTGGTTGATGGAAACGCAGCCATTTACTCATCCATCTTCCTGGTCCATCGTTGCAGTCTTTCCCTCAGTGCTTCTATCTTCAGCAGTATTTTGCGCTCCACGCTGTTAACGTCCAGCTTTGCTCGTTTAGTGAGAGCGTCTTCGTTCACTTTTCGTCCTTCCAATTCAGTCTCCATCTTACTGCTAGCAGTCCCTGGACTTTGTGTCATCATGGAGAGTTCATGTTCAAGCTAAAAATGACACACAGTGCGGTGAAAATGACGTATTCCTATAGTGCTTAAAAATAAAACCTATTTTTTTCCACACCAGATCCAATTTATAGTTTGAATCTGGCTTTTTCTCTCCTTTTCTTTTTTAAAAAATAAATTACAAATGATAGCTTTTGTTTCACTCATCCCTTATGCGAATTGTACAACGGAGAATTAGGGCCATGCTACGAGAATTTTTGTTAAATTACGAGAAAATAGTCATTATATTAACAGTAAAAACACAATTTTATCAGAAGAACGTATTAAATTACAAGGAAAAAGTCATATTAAGAGAAAGCTTAGATAAAGTTATCACAATCTAACATATTCAGATCAGTTCGTGTGGTTCTGTCTTCAAAATATACATTCGTTTGCTCAATCGTTTCAAAATCCTGCTACTGATAATACTGCTGACTATGTGTTAAAAGATTTAATATTCCCTTATCTGTAAAACTCACAAAAAGCTCAGCATTCCTCTTTTTTGTGTGTGATTTTTTTGTGTAGGAATTCTCATAAAAATATGACTTAATTCTCTAGTGTTAAGATTTTATTCCAGTAATATTTTGACTTTATTCTTGTATTATTTCAACTCTATTGTCATACAAATTTATTCTTGAAACATTATGACGTTATTCTTATGATTTAAGATGACCTGAATTCAAAGTCTAAATAAAACAAGATGGCCGCCCTGGGCGCTCTGACATCTGAACTATGGAAAACCAAGAAGTGCATTGGAGAAAAAAAATCCAGATTTTCCAAAAATTAAATCTTCAAAAACCCAAAAATGTGACAAATTGACCAAATTAGTTTATCATCCAGGATTACTTTTAAAGAGCTTCTGTATTTTTGTCATACACTTGTTTCAAATCATCGTACAAATCATAATGTGAGACAAATATAACTTGAATAAGAAAGATTTCAGAAATACAAGTGGAAACAGCCCAGATCAGTGGAACCAGATGATTAATTTCACCTGTAGGTCAGATGAAGCCGCTGCAATAATTATTTAACAGTGCTTACACTTTTGAGGGTGTGACTGAGAGTCCGGATGCATTCCTCAGGCAGCTTCATCAAACATTTCTTCCTTTCCTGAAGAGCAACCTGGGTCTCTCTCAGGTTCCTTTGAGCAAGGCGAACACGCATGTTGTAATACATCAGTTTCTTCATAACTGCAGACTTCAGAGGAAAGAGGCCAAAATAAAAATAACAATAAAATGTGCATCAATTAAATAAATCAAATGTTTTGCCTCTCATTAGTTGAAGATTATAGCAATAAACGCTACATTATATCCCCACAGTGCTGTGACTAATGGTTATTTTGGCAATCGATTAATCTGATAAAAAATTTGGCATGTTCATCAAATTTTTAATTTAACCACTTAGGACTATTTATACAATATTAGAAATACAAAATAAATAATTTTATTTCTTTTTTTTAATTTGAAACAAGAAAATAAACATTTTATTTCCTAAAATGCAATAATAAAAAATAACTTTCAACATCAACATTTTAACAGAAGACTCAGCCCTTTCTGTTTGACCTAACAACAACACAATGTATGGCTGATCTGTTATAATCAGCCCTACATTGATTATACAACTGATTAATAATTGGAAACGAAAAAGTGATTGATATTTTTTTGTCCTAAATTTTAGCTAAAAATGCCACTTTTCAAGTTCTGTGTAGAACATATTTATAGACAAAGATTATCATTTTATCTTAAATGGCAAATATTAACTTTTTTACATTTTTGGATTAATCACTGCTAAGACTGTGTTGTTCTTTCAGCATATTGCCTTTTCTTAAGTCTGAATACCTCAGTTAATTAATAAAAAAATGAGTTGATTATTTCAAAAACCGATTAATCACGATTAATCCAATTAATCGTTTCAGATGGGAAACAATCAGTGAATTGTGTAAAATCAACAATGTTCCATCATTCAGTGAGTCTTACACTTTATATCATAATGCAATTTTCTTTTATATGTTCATCTTTAAAATGCCGATGTTTGGTTTCCAATTTATGGTTTTGTCAAGTGTTTACACGCTTAATCACAACCCCATCAACCCACCAACAGATAGGTTGGAGTCTCTCCATCTTAATACCTCAGCAGTATCCTTGATTTGTTTGCAGGAGACATCCCAGTTGTCTAGTCGCTCCAGGCCGGGCATGTGATAAAGGATGTGTATACCGTAGTTGCACAGCTGACACACAGGGTTCGAAGCCGAAGTGGGGTCGTTCAGAGCTAGCTCTTTCAAACGGGGCAAACGGGCCAGGTGGGTCAGTTCCTGTTGGATCAAAACACAAAGACCAGATAAAAGATGAGACTTCTGTTCTCCATCAGGTTAATTTGTTCTTAAAGGTGACCTACACAAAACATCTTTCTTATGTTTTTGCACAAAATCATTTTTAGATAAAGAGATTTTATTCTGTCTAGTTTGTGCTGTTTTAGGGCCTCTTCTAAACCAGTTGACTGAACATGCTGGAGTTCCGCTTGGGTTGCTAGGTAACAGGCTGGGCTTGGCTGGGGGTGCTAAGTAACGGCGCAGTGCCCATGTACTGTGACTCAACAAAACAATAAATCAGAATCGGAATTCCTTTTAATGTCATTAAGCACGAATAAAACACAGCGAAATTTAAAAAATAACTACTCCCAAAGAAACACAGAACAACTGGGATGTTAAGAATAAATTTAATAAGTACATAAATAAATACCTATCAGGTTTTAGATGGATTTGCTGTGTTCAGTGAAACAACAGCTCTTGGCAGAAACTGTTTTTTTAGTCTGTTTGTCCTTGATTTCATACATAGTTCCCAGAAGTCTGCACCGGAAGTGGTCCGTAACATCTTAGCAGGCAAGCGCATGCGCAATGGAAAGCGGACCCATGGCTTCCAAACCAACAAAAAGAAAATATGTGGACACTCAACCAATGCGCGAGAAAATGATACATTAAAATGGCTGCTGTTAGGAACGACCCGTATGAGACGGAGAAGAAAAATATGTGAACAAGCTACCTCAGGTCTCATACTACTGTATAGTTAACTACTCGGTGAACACAAAGAGTGCGTATATCATGGAGGAGTTTTACGGCCTGAAATCTATGGACGCATACAATCAATGCTTAAACAGATTTGTAAAGGACGTTCAAACTCTTCAAGTGAAAAATAAGTTTCCGGTGACCGGCAGAGTAAGTACATACGTAGGCTACATGTCCGTCTTAGCTAGCAGGTAAAAACAACATTAGCTAAGCTAATATTGCTATTTCAACAGTACGTACTACAGAAAAAATCACATATTTATCTTAGACAGGTAGATATACAGAGGTGAGTAAAATACTCAAAAACTATAATCGAGTAATACTTGTAAATTAAAGTACTTATTCAAAAATTAGATAGGGACGAGGCGAGAGCTAATTCTAAGCTTGTGGTTTGTTTATTGTTGTCATAGCAACTCCATAGCAACTGCCTGCAAAGATTCCTTTTTTTTTTTTTTACTTTATTTGTTACAGTAAACAACAACACCACTGTGCTGCGTAGCTAAGATGGCTGTTAGCTACAAAGTTCACAGAAGTGTGGTGTCACATGAGAAATATATATTGCCAAAGAACAGCTGGGTGTTGTTTTTTTTTTTTTTCAAGCACTTTGGCTGTTTTTAGAAAAAGTTAAGTACCAAATAAAAATATAAAAACAAACAAAATGTGATTTTTCTCTGTGTGTGTGATTTCAGTCAATTCCAGGTTTATTCATAAAACAATACAAATAAATATATTGGTATATAACAAATGTAATTTTAAATTTTGTGCAAACATGGTTTTTAAATCAATGTGGGAACCAGTATGTACCCTCTGTTTTGCTGGATGCACGCTGGAAACTCAGTCTAAATATCAGAGAGATGCTGTTAGATGCAAAAAGACATTCTTGGAGTCTGCGGTGAAAAGAGATGCCACACTGAGCTGACAAAGGGACTGAGATGTTTTTCTTTGACCCTGCAGTTATTAAACTTGTCTCTGCACAGTCAGACAATAATTACATTCCTGCAAGCGAAGCTGGAGCAGGAGAAAAGGTGAGCTTCGAGAAAAGAGCTGCGGCGTGAAGCCGATCGAATCAGGATCAACAAAAATTTGTGTTCTGTCGAAATGACCTTGTTATGTTAGAAACAACGACTGTGCTTTAAAAAACAAGGGTCTATGCAGCTGAATGCATGTGAAAATGCCAAGATCATGTAAACCTTTAGGAGATTTTAGCTATTTAATAAAAGTTCTTTATTAAAAACCTCACCATTCTGCTCAGCAAAATCAGTGTAAAATTCCTGAAATATCGGAAAATCTCATCTAACAAAGACCAAAACAGCTCAGTAGAAAAGTAATTCTGGTTTCTAATAAAACAGAGGCATGTAATATAAGCCCCTATATAAAAAGAACAACCTTTTATTCTTTTGTTTTAGACCAAAAAGGTTATTTCACTTCATAACATCTGAAAAATAAGAGAGTGGCACACCTGCTGGTGGGGACAAAATTAAGTCCAGAATGAAGAAGGGAAAAAAATTATATATATATATATATATATATATATATATATATATATATATATATATATATATATATATATATATATCTTTGTGGCATCGATTCAAAAGGTATTGGAAACATTCCTCAGAGAGTCTGGTGTATTTGACATGATAGCATCGTGCAGTTGTTGCTGTGGATTTGTCGGCTGCACATCCATGATCTGAATCTCCGGTTCCACCACATCCCACAGCTGCTCTATTGGACTGAGATCTGGCGACTGTGGAGGCCATTCAAGTTCAGTGAACTCATTGTTCAAGAAACCAGTCTGAGATGATTGGTGCTTTATGACATGGCGTGTTATCCTGCTGGAAGGATCCATCAGAAGATGGTATACTGTGGTCATAAAGTGATGGACATGGTCACCAGCAACACTCAGGTGGGCTGTAGCGATGAGACGTTGATCAGTTGGTACTAATGGGCCCAAAGTGCCTGGAAAATATCCCCCACACCCAGGGGCGCAACTACACATTATTCAGGTGGATGCGAAAACATAAATCGGCACTCCTCCCCTCCCCAAGAAGAAAGGTGATTACGTTCTGATGCTCATTTTGATCTACAGTGGATCGTCTTGGCCATGTATACATGCCTAAATGCATTGAGCTGCTGCCATATGATTGGCAGCAGCAGTTGGACAGGTGTACCTAATAAAGTGACCAGTGAATGTACACACACACACACACACACACGTTTGCGCGGCTGTCTTTGTGGGGACTTTCCACTGACATTCATTAATTTCTACAGCCTAAACTTTACCTTTGTCCAAACCCAAACCCAAACTCAATTCACACCTTCGTCCTAAATCTGATCCCTGACCCAAAAACCGTGTTTCCCTTTGGGGACCAGGCTTCGGTCCCACAAGAGCACTGGGTCCCCACAGTGTAGAATATCAGGAAAATGGTCCCCACAAGGTAATGCAGACAAACGCACACGCACACACAAGCACACACACGCAAGCACGCACACACACACACACACACACACACACACACACACACACACACATACAAAGACTTGCATCTTTACAAATTACTGGGATGCTGAAATTATAAGCCACACTCCTGTGCTCTTGCTGCTAAAGAAATTATCTGAAAAATCTAAACTGACCAAGACCCCCGACAAATATTTTGAGATGCCCTTTTGTGAAACCAAGGATTTTAATAAGATTTTAAAAAATAAGTAAGCATACTTTTAGGAGAAAGAATCTGAAGGATATGTTTTGGTTTTCAGTCTCACCTTAAAGGAGCTGATCTTGTTCCCGGACAGATTGAGAATCTCAAGGTTGACATTGGGATCAAGGTCGTGGCCTAAAAGAGAGAGAAATGAAACAAATATTCAATTATTTTTTTTCTCAAAAAGCTCCATCAAACGTTACAAAGAGGAAGGGATTCAGCAGGCTCACCGATCTTTTCAATGAAGTTATCAGAAAGGTTTAGTTCCCTCAGATTCTTCATCAAATTCAGGCCCTTTGGGGATAAAGTACAAAGCAGTCAAACAAAACAGAAAATAAAATTCAGGCAGACAGAAACAATTCATTGTTCCAACCTGAATCTTCGTGATGCAGTTATTATTGAGCCACAGATTCGTCACGTTGACTTGCAGCTCTAAATTCTTTATTTCTTGTATCTGATTGTCATACAGGTAGAGTCTTTCCAGCAGGTTACAGTTCTGCAGGCCGGATATCTCCTGCAGTAAAGACGAATTATTATCACTCCATGCTGGTAAAATGTTCTGATCTCAACATTTCACCCAATAGAAGCACCTCTTTACAGGATCACAGACAATTATAATTTTGATCATTGGGTTTAGGTCAACTGGTGCTTCAATCATCTCGTCTTTAATTTATATTCATTTGGTTTTGCCCTATTCTATTAATTCTAAGACAATTAATCATGATTAATCAATTTTCTAAACTAATTTAATAATCAATTAATTGCTAAAAAAAAGTCAATTTGCTGACAGAACAACATGTTCAGAGCAAGCTTTGGTCAAAACTGCGAAAATATATACTGATACATTTTGTATTGAAGAATGAATATCGCTAAAATCTCCTTGAGGATATTTCTTCTACCACAAAT
>NW_015114438.1:56046-60419 GCF_001443285.1 Poecilia latipinna | reverse complement strand
TCACAATCGATTAATCGTTAACTGTACAGTACCATTTCTAAAACATTCCAACAGTAACTAAGAGAAAAACTGTTTTCAAAAGTAAAATTTGGAAATCCCTTAGTTTAAAAAGCCAATAGTTTTGCTGGCAAAAAGCAATCTAGTTTTGAGATTAATCTTACAAATCTTATAGAAAAAAAAAATTTCTGCACATGAACAGTGGGAAATTAGTGAGAAAAAAATCTCAGAAAATTTTTAATTTCAGAAATCCTCTAGAAAAAAGTGAACATTTCAGTCTGAAAAGTCGAAAATTTGCTAGAAAAAAAATCTAATTTGAGATTAATTTCCCACATATTCTATAAAAAATATGACAATTTCAGTGTTTCAAAAGTAAAAAAAAAATAAATAAAAAAAATTCTGAGATTCAAAACGTGCTGTCGTGTGGATTAGAGAAAATAATTCCAACCTGTGGACCATTTCTTGTCTTGTAAAGTTGATTTTTGTTGCGTAATCATTCCGTTCATGCTCATTTTGCACATTGTGTTTTCTTACTCACCAGTTTTCTAAGCGCCGCCTCCTTCTCAGAGTATTGCGTCTGTTTATCCTTGAGCAACATAATTCTACAAAAACACAAAACACATCTTATAATGAAATAATAATAGTCGCAACAGACGAAAAGAAAGGATGAACCAAACAAGTTGATGTTAACTCCACAGGCTAAACCTCCAACGAACACTAATTTTCTCACCCTTAATTTATGCGCCTCGTTTAAGCGAGAGAGACGCTGGAATAAATAAAACACACATGTCAGTCTTTATCGAAGAAAATCCGCCCCGTTGTCCATTGAGGGGACACTCCGCAGCTCGTATCCAGGCACAGTGCGTCTGGTTGCTAAGGGAGACGGCTGAACCTCCTCTGAGCCGCCAGATGAGGGCGCCACACTGCAAGATATTTGTCCTGTAAAAATCGAACATTATTATATGGCAAGCCATTAGAATATTTAATCAAATCAAACTTTAAAAGTTATTTTTAAAAATATAATTCGTACAACTTCAATGTGTATTTCAGATTTATTACAGCTGAGAGTTTATCATAAATTTTAAGTTTATATTTCAAAATTCCTGAAATGGTAGTTGTATTAACACGTGAGCTGACTATTCAGATTTAAAAAGAGAACACTAAAGTAAAAAAAAAAAAATAAAAAAATTATAAATCATTAATATTCACACAAATTAAAATGTTATCTGGGATGTGAAACCGATAAACTAAATAAAGTATTTCAACTATAAAATTAGTATAGATAAAAACATTAAAATTATTTTAAGGTCTGGTGATAATTAAAATATATTTTAAAAAATAGTTATTGCTTATTGTGTTAAAAAGCATCCTAAAATGAGAGTTTAATCCTTTACTGGATCTGTTTGTTTGAATTGCAATACATGTGGATTAAAACTGAAAGCAACTTTGAGTCAGACAATCTGAATTGTGTTGCAACACTAGACCCTGGGTGGAGAGCCAAGAAGGAAAGCTAATACTCCTTCAGAGGTGGACATACCCAAAAATATTACCCAAGGAAGAGTAGCACTACTTCAGCACTATTTTACTCAAGGAAAAGTTAAAAAAAAGTAGCCATTCAAGAAATTAAAATGTAGTTGGTAAAAAGTCTGCTACTGAGTAGCTGATCAAATTATCAGTCATTTAATATTTTAAAAAATACATCATCAAACGGACCAAAATATAAAGTTAAGTGGGAATTTTTTTATTTTATGGAACAAAATGACAATAATTCATAACAAAAAAAATAACAAAATCGGGTAAAAGAAAAATAGTTTTTATCCAAATAAGTTTCCTTCAATAAAAAAAGGTATGTAACTTTAACAAAAACTGCAGGTTTTTGGTTAAAACAGGTTTGTTTTTCATTCAGTGAGTAGAAAATCCAGAAATTTTACTCAAGTAAAGAATAGAAATACTTCATAATAAAATTACTAAAGTAAAAGTAAAAATACTCCTAAAAGTACATTTAAAAATTACTCAAGTAAATGTAATTGAGTAAATGCAAATAGTTACTGGCCAACTCTGAACTCATTATATGATAAATCAACTTGACATACAGATGCTTAAAAATGCAAAGCACAGAGCTCTCCTGTCTTTCAATGTATTTAGGTTATTAACTAATTATTATTTATTATAGTCAAATTCCGGCTGGCTGTCATATTTCGGGATTAGTGATAATGTGCAGATTATTTCTGCAGCCGATGTGTTTACTGACACTCTGTTTATTATGAAGGTGTGAGTCCGAAACGTCTTTCGTGTTTTTATCCCACATGGAGCCAAAGACTGAGTCTCCGGCATGACGTCAGCGTCGGATCAGTGAACTAAAACAATCAACCTCACTCCCCTGCTTCTGTTCCCAAAACCGACCGCAGAGGCTCCGCTACAGAGACCCGGACTCAGCGGACCCGGGTCCAGCAGCTGCGTTGTTGTTGTCATCAACCCCCCCAACCCCGCTCCTCTTCTCTCCCCTCCATCCGTCCATCTCCCCTTCCTCCTCCTCCTCCTCCGCAGCTCGGATTGTCGGCGCGACCATCCGGCACCGATACATCCAGCACCGACAGGCGCGGGAACGGCACCGTCTGTCCGACCAGAGGAACCAGCATGTCAGCTGCTCAGCCCGGCGAGGAGCTCGGCTCGGACGGGAGGTGGTTCGGGGACGACCGTGAGCCGAACGGCCTGTTCGGAAACACGGCGGCCAGGTTCGGAGAGCCGAGAGGCGGCGTCGACGCGACGGCCGACCTGGATCACCAACAATTTCATCCTTTCCAGGAGGACGGGAAAAGGCCTCCCGTTGCTATGGAAACTGCATCTACAGGTAAAACTTGTTGTTGTGTATTGGATATAAATATTCAGGCATGTATAAATAGCGGGGGATTGATTTTCTGTGCCAAAAATAAAAACAAAACACGTCGCTCTTCCGGTGTAAACAGACAGGAGACAGTTTGTCAGATCACCAACAGGCGGCCTTTAATTTTACTCTGAAGGTTAAAAGGGACCTTAAACTTTAAACCTTAAAACAAACTAAATTAAAACACTTTTAAGACGTCGATCAGCAAGAAAACAGTAAACAATGGCATCTCAACCAGATCCAGACAAACTAAGCAAAATAAACATTATGGTCCCAATTATTGCTCCAACATAAACAAAACATTAGCATGTCTCCTATAATAATATTGATATGCTGTCTCAAACTCTATAGGATTTTAATTCGTCTGAGTTTATATCGCAATATAAGCAAAGTTATGTTTACTGCAGATCTGTGTTTTTGTTTGGGAGGCTGAACTCAGTTTGAAGTCTCTCATCCTCTGCTCTGCTCGGGTTGCTATTTTTAATCCTCCGGTAGCTTTTTATTCGCTTGGTGAGCAGAAGTAGAGCCCTGCACTTTTATTCATGAATACACTGAAAAATTTATGATTATGCTTTTTAAAAAGAGGTTGGGGGGTGGGGAGGCGTCATCTTGTCCCCTCTCAGGCCCTTTCTGTTTGCTGGTCAAAAAACAATGATTATTTGAATTTTTTCCAAAAAAACATTACAAAAAGTTGAATTTTATTTTGAAAGGGGTATAGTATTTATTTACTATGTGTACAACATATTACCATGTTACATTATCTCTCTCTCTCTCTCTCTCTCTCTCTCTATATATATATATATATATATATATATATATATATATATATACACTGCTCAAAAAAAATAAAGGGAACACTCAAATAACACATCCTAGATCTGACTGAATGAAATGTTCTAAATGAATACTTTGTTCTGTACAAAGTTGAATGTGCTGACAACAAAATCACACAAAAATCATCAATCAAAATCAAATTTATTAACCAATGGAGGCCTGGATTTGGAGCCACACACAAAATTAAAGGGAAATGTTCCCTTTATTTTTTTTAGCAATGCATATATATATATATATATATATATATATATATATATATATATATATATATATATATATATATATATATAAATTGACTTCGCAATTTATCGCTTTGAAATTTGGTCTATATCGCTTTAAAAAAACTCATTCTCTTTCTGACACTCCCGTCTTCAAACTGACATTTCTTCATTAAGTAGCTTACGCTATAAGTTATCAATCATTCCATGATCGTACCGACTGACACAATTAATTAATAAGCCTCTTTGCTTAAAAACTTGAATTTTCTCTGGTATCAAGAGCTTTAACCGCCTTTCCATATGGCTAAATTTGTCAGAATATGTCGACGATCGCCCCTTGGATGAATTAGCGCTATAACAGCGAAAATTAAGAAGCTTGTCAAGTGTTTATATTTCAAAACATAACAGCATGCAGCGGATTTTCCACCACACAACGGACT
>NW_015114438.1:52042-52404 GCF_001443285.1 Poecilia latipinna | reverse complement strand
TTCTCTTTCCCGTTTTGGCCGCCATCTTTGTTTCTATATCAACCGCTCCGTTTCAGAATGACCAGCGTCGCCCTCTGATGGATGGCGGCCAAACTACAACAATAAGATAAGGTCGAAACAGACGTAATTAGTTTATTGATTAGAATATATACATTTTTAAAAAATATAATTTTTGATCCAATATACCATTAATCAAACAATTACAAGTCGATTAATTGTCTCCCTCTCTAGGACTCCTTTTTATAGAAGTTCTAATGAGATCAGCCATAATTTGTCACTGTATTTTTTATTTGTATTTTTGCTTACTTTAAAGAAAATTTTAGAAACCAAATCCACAGTGAAGTATCCACTAAGCTTCAGCC
>NW_015114438.1:44004-48663 GCF_001443285.1 Poecilia latipinna | reverse complement strand
TACTTTAAAGAAAATTTTAGAAACCAAATCCACAGTGAAGTATCCACTAAGCTTCAGCCTCCTGAAAAGTCAACAGAGTGGGTGCTCTGCTCTCCCAGACAGGCTGTGTAGGTGAGCGGAGACAAACACGGTTTATTTTGGTTCCTAAAAGGAACAGAATAGTCTGAGGTTGTTGTTTCTTTTCTCTGAACGGTCAGAGGGGAATAATCTGCTCCGTGTCTTTGTTCTCAGTGAGACAGTTGCATCAGATCCTGCAGGGCAAAGGGGACATGTTCCTCCTAACCAGCTTCAGGGCTGGACCTTTTCCTCAGATCCTTGTAGTGCAGCATACTACTGTAAAAAATCTTCCAAGAGTAGACATAAACTTAAAAATTTGTATGCTCATCTTTCAGATTTTTCATATTTCCCATTAGACATTTGGATTTCAGGATGATGGTCATTTTTCAAGATGGCTGCCATTTTTGAGCCTCTAAAACCAATTATTGCCACAAAATGTTACCCACTTTCATGACCTGGATTAACTTTATGTCACATCATCTGTTTTTGACTTTGGTAATTTGTACAACTTTATAGTCAGAGTATGAAGCAAAACCCTAAACCAAAGACCTGCTGTTTGTGAGTCTCGCACCAATTGTCATCTGGAAGGAGATGAAGATGTGCGACACAGAATAAGATGTCCTAATGGTTAGCGTTATCCTTTTGTTTAGCAGTTTCACATTAGCTTCTGCTAATTGTTTTTAATAGTTTCAGATTAGCTTCTGGTAATTTTTGTGTATTTAGTTGTTAGCTTATGCCAGTATTATGTGTTTAGTGGCTTAGTGTTAGCTTCAACATTTTTTTTGTGCATATAGCAATTTGGTGTTAGCTTCTGCTAATATTTATATACGTTTAGTGGTTTAGCTATTGTGTTCCAGTTTTGTCAGGTACAGGAAGTGACTGATCCTGGGGTTAAACTGCTGCTCTCTAAATGGAGATTAAACATTCAGTTTATCATTGAAGAAAAAGTAAATATGAAACATAGACTTGTTTGCTTTCTGTGTGTAGAGAATAGATTTTATTGTGTTCAAATATTTAAAATCTCATTTTCTCCTAAAATTAATCAATTCTGAAATAATAAGCTATAAAGTACATTTATTTTGAAAATTAGAGTATTGACACCTTAATTGGAAACTGAATGTTTATATTGAAACTTATCACACATATAAATCAAATTAAATGGTAGATTATGAACAACAAAGAGTTACCGTAAATAAAAACAAGACAACCCAATCGGAGTACAAAGACATTTTATTTTGGCCAAAACAAAACTTCCTTAACAGTTTTATTTAAATTTTTTTGTCAGCCTATTACTCTTTCTTCCTCTCCTGCTCATTACTTGTGTTAATAACCATCACTTTTCAACTCTGTATTGTTTATATGTCAGATTGCTCCTAAATAACCCTGAAATAAACTCCTTCAAGGTTACCAACATGCACTGAAATAATCTAAGCCCAGCATAAATCCCTATATAAAGTTTTACCACTCTATTAAATTAAATTCTTGCTCATGATTTATTCATGCTTGATTTCAAAAGCGTAGAGTTCCAGTTTGGCGGAAAAGGATAATTCACTTTCAGGATTATTTGACACATATTGACTTACATCTGTTTGAAACCATCTTTAGAGTTGTAAACGTTGCATTTGTACAATTACAGGAGCGTCTGTGATAATTTCAGCAAAGTAATGCAATCATAATTCTGCCTGAGTGAAAGGTACAAAATGTCACGTTGTTGGGCGTCTGTAATGTATGTGGAGCTAATGCGCGACACTCTGCTCGGACAAACACCATCAGTCACGAGAAATCTCCTGTAATCCAGCGCCTGATCGGTGGATTAAGCCCGCGTCTTTGAGAAGGACAGAGCGGTCTGCAGGTCTGCCCGAGTCCGTTTTCATATGTTTGAGATGGAGGAAGCACTTAGAGAACTCTGCATAAAACAGCACTGTGCGTTTGTTGAGAGCTGCTCCTCTCCTCCTCAGGGGAAACTGGGTTGCGGGATCTTTTCAGACAACAGACGTAAAGTAACAACTTAAACTCCGTTCACGCTGCAGCCTTAAGTGACGTAAATCCGAGTTTTTTTTCTTTTCGCCTCAGTGCGACCTGTATCTGATTATTTCACGACAGTCCGAACAACACAACTCGGATTTTTACCCCACTGAATGCGACCCAGACCACTTGGATATCCGATCTTTTCAAATGTGACCTGAATCCTAACGTCAGGTCCTGAACGTCATTGATGCTCGACAAACGTCATTATCCTGCGTCCTGATACGCGCAAGCGGGAAGAGAAACAACCACCATGACGGTAATGAGGATTAAGTTTTTAACGTGCTGGCTCCGATCGGACATCAACTTCAAAATCATAAAATATGCTCCACCGTTAGCATCCATGTTTACTTCCGCAAATACTGAGGACGCTCTCCATGTGACGTTACTGCACCCTCTACTGCGCATGCGGGAACACTTTCATGACCTATATATTTGGGAGTGTGAACGACCACGCCAAAAAAATCCGATTTGACAAAAAAATCAGAATTGAGAATTGAGGCCTGCAATTCGAATGTAGCCTAAGCGACACTGCCATTAACGATTATTTTGGTAATCGATTATTCTGATCATTAATCAATCAGAAAAAAGTCACATTCTGCAGCTATACTTATTACTCAAGTAAGGTAAAAAGTACATTGCAGTAAAACCATTTTTCCCCCCAATAATGTAAATTAAACTAGTTGCTACCCATCACTGTACACGATGTTTCATAGACTGTAAAATTGCTCATTGGAAATTTGCTTATAAATTTTTGAAGGAAAAAAAAAAATTAAATCCCGTTTTTTAATAATTTTTTACACTGTGATGATTTGTGACTTTTCAGCTGTATCAAAATTAGTGTATTTCGCAAAACTACAATGGAAACACTTTTCACATCACGGGTCTCGAGATCAACAACAGGATGTTATTACAGCAGGAAACGATAAAGAAAACAACAGGAAGTGGCATGAGGATGATTTTTAAACTTATCACATTGATAGTTATTCATATGATTTTAACTGTATTTCTTATTTAATGGAAATACCGCAATCACTTCTTTTTTTAAAAACATGTTTAAAAAAAAAAACGTTTTTTTTAAACATACATAACCAAGCTGAATAACCAAGTTTTTTTTGCACATTTGCAGTGAAGTTTAAAATGCTCTGTGGCGCCATGTCATCCAGAGATGAGTCATAATTTTTTTTAAATATATTTGATCTCATGCATTATCCCACATAACCTCCTTAAAAGCCATTATCTGAAACTTGATGCCATGTTTACGTCCAACTCTTCAAAGCTCTGAGGTCTGTAATCCCTGAGCAGACTACTGCCAAACTCCTCCTGGGATTACAGAGCAGCTACCATCAGCAGCAGAAATATCAGACCGTTTCTGTGCAAGAGTAAACTCCACCACCCTCCATCTATCCTACCTAATCTCTGCTGAAATGTAGGTTTAAAGTCGCATTTAATATGCGGTTCTGACCCAGAAAACATCTGCAGACAGTCTTGGTCCTCCCCCTATTCTCTTTGTTCATTCATAAAGCCTCTCCAAGCAAGAAAAACACAATCAATACAGAATAAAGCACATAAATTCAGCTTTAGATTGGCTTTGATTTATTTATTTTTCTCCGTCTGATTCATCTTCAACAAAGGCTGGTGGAGAAAAACGTTTGTCCTGCATGGCTTTCAGTGGTGAATACGGCATCATAATTGCGTGTCCCTGTTTTGTTGAATCGATGCTGCAGAGCACCTGAATCTCTCAGCTGCGTTATCGACCTCTGCTTGAAGTTTTGTTCCTGCTTAAAAAGTCACCCTTTTGTGCTCCTCGCGTCTTCAGGAGCTCACCGGCTGTAAAGTGGAGCAATCAATGCATTAATAACGAGTGCAGAACAGAGAAGAGTTTAAGTGGTTTTATTGGGTCTTTCTTAAACTAAAATTAAAGTAACATCAATTATTGATGTTTGACTGAAAAAAAATCATAATTTAAAGACTTCAGGATGTTCCTGCTGATGCATTCATCTTCTGGAGAAAACCCCCATTTCTCCTGATTTTTCTGAAATTTTCTCAATTTTTTTACGCCGGGTCCCTGTGTTCATCAACTCTGGTATTTGAGAACCAAATCAAAAGTTTTTAAGGTTTATTTTTCATATAAAAAGTAGAGTTTGGCATCAGCAAAACTTCCTGGGACTCAAGTGAAGTCGGCCTTTCCCTTCTTCAAATTAAACAAAGTTGGTCTCAAATGTTAGTGCAACAAAAAAAAAAATTGTTTGGCCCGCTATTCATTTAAAGATATTACCGGGTACTTTAAAAAAGTCAGTCCATATTTTAAAAAATCAAATGAAATATGGTGTCAGTCAACTGTGCAACATTTCTACAGCAATAAATATTTGTTTGTGCCGTTATAATTAATTGTGCTGCTTCTACATATTTTTATTTTTTTATTTTGGAAAGAGTTTAGTGAGGAAAAAATATTGCAAAACTCCTTGTAAATATTAAATTAGCACCACAAAATCAGCAACTGATTGCAAAAATAATCACAAAAACAATCATGAAATCCTGGAGGGAAGTTAATAATTTAACAATGGGGGGGTGGGG